>NC_135956.1:10120926-10258943 GCF_053455715.1 Rhinoraja longicauda | reverse complement strand
GAGAGAGAGAGAGAGAGAGAGAGAGAGAGAGAGAGAGAGAGAGAGAGAGAGAGAGAGAGAGAGAGAGAGAGAGAGAGAAGAGAGAGAGAGAGAGAGAGAGAGAGAGAGAGAGGAAACTATAATCTCCTTCTGGTAAATCCAGTTCCAAAGTATTTAAAACTGAACGTTTTTTCAATTAAAAAATAACTATTCTGATCTGATTATGGAACATGCATGGAATATATAACATTACGGCCCCTTTGGCCCATAAAGTCCACACTGAACATGATGCCAAATTAAACTTAATCCCTTCTACCTACACGTGGTCCATATCCCAACCATTCCCTGCATATCCATGTGACCCATCTAAAAGTCTCAAACGCCACTATCGTATCTGCCTCCACCACTACACCTGGCAACGTGTTCCAGGCACCCACCACGCTCTGTTTTAGTTCAGTTTTAGTTTAGATTAGTTTAGAAATAGAGTGCGGAAACAAGCCCATCGACCCACCGAGTCCGCACCCACCAGCGATCCTGCACACTAATGCTGTCCTACACACACTAGGACCAATTTTACAATTATGCCAAGCCAATTACCCTACAAACCTGTATGTCTTTAGAGTGCGGGAGGAAACCGAAGCACCAAGCGGTCACGGGGAGAACGTATAAACTCCGTACAGACAGCAGCCAGAGTCGGGATTGAACCCGGGTCTCTGGCGCTGCAAGGCAGCAGCTCTACCGCTGGCCACCGTGCCACCCTTGGCCTGTACTCAACCAGCAGATTAAATAATACATCCAATAGTTCCTTGGCTACCTCTTTCAGCACCTCTGGGTGCAGACTACA
This sequence comes from Rhinoraja longicauda, assembly GCF_053455715.1. Classification (NCBI taxonomy): domain Eukaryota; kingdom Metazoa; phylum Chordata; class Chondrichthyes; order Rajiformes; family Arhynchobatidae; genus Rhinoraja; species Rhinoraja longicauda. The sequence continues at coordinate 10,258,120 of NC_135956.1, read as the reverse complement.
GCATAGAGCCACAGAGACATACAGCACGGAAATAGGCCCTTTGGCCTAACTTGCCCAAGATGCCCCATCTACACTAGTCCCACCTGCCTGCATTTGGTCCATATCCCTCGAAACCTTTCCTATCCATGTACCTCTCCAAGTGTCTTTTAAATGCTGTTGCAGTACCTGCCTCCTATGACTGACCATCCTTGAGGTGAAAAAGTTGCCCCTCAGTTTCCTACAAATCTTTTTCCTCTCACCTCAACCCATGTCTTTTGTTCTTGAATCTGTGTGAAAACCTTTCCCCTCATGCTCCACGGTGGTGCAGCGGTAGGGTTGCTGCCTTACAGTGCTTGCAGCACTTGCAGCACACTGGAGACCCGGGTTCGATCCCGGCTACAGATGCTGTCTGTACAGTTTGTACGTTCTTCCCATGACGGCGTGGGTTTTCTCCGAGATCTCCGGTTTCCTCCCACACTCCACAGACGTACAGGTTTGTAGGTTAATTGGCTTGGTGTATGTGTAAATTGTCCCTAGTGTGTGTAGGATAATGTGCGGGGAACACTGGTTGGCATAGACTCAGTGGGCCGAAGGGCTTGCTTCCGCGCTGTTTCTTTAAAAATAAATCTTTCCCCCTCTCATCTTAAACCTATATCTTCTGGTTCTTGATTCCCCTACTCTGGGTAAAAGACTGTGCATTCACCGTATCAATTGCCCCCCGATTTTGTACAGCTCTATGAAACCATCCCTCATCCTCTGGCACTCCAAGGAATAAAGTCTTTGCCTGTTCAACCTCTCCTATGGCTCAGGCCTCAAGTTCTGGCAACATCCTCCTTAATCTTCTCTGCACTCTTTCCAGCTTAATTTTCCCTTAAGACTGAAAGTAATGGACTTGAATACGGGTGTCAGGGGTTATGGGGAGAAGGCAGGAGAATGGGGTTGGGAGGGAGAGATAGATCAGCCATGATTGAATGGTGGAGTAGACTTGATGGGCCGAATGGGTTAATTCTGCTCCTTTTACTTATAAGCTTATGATCTTATGAAGGGTCTCGACCTGAAACGTCACCCACTCCTTCTATCCAGAGATGCTGCCTGTCCCGCTGAGTTACTCCAGCTTTGTGTGTCTGCACTCTGAGATGATGTGCACTTCAGACAGAAATCTTATGATAAAATTGTCTGTAAAAATGTAAGAGAATAGACATTGACTACGGACAGCTTATGCAATATACATTCCAGAAGCAAAGAGTCAGTTCCTAAAGTATTTACTTCAGGCGGGCGATGAAGCCAGAAGGCACTGCTGATGAATTTTTCAGGACTTTGCTAAATATTGTTGGCAAGCAGGCCAACAGTAGTGAACAATATTTCTTATTTATGAGTCATTTCTGAGTCAATTTAAAAACAGCAAACACAAAAACTATGCGAACAAAATCTTTTCAGCTGAGAAGATTTTATTGATGTGGTAGTATGTTTAGTTAATAGCTGTCACTATTCTCTGTTATTTCCTTGGGTCTAATGGAAATTTCTTAAAGATCACATGAATAGATTTGTCCCCTGTTCAATGTTTTACTATTTGCTGCTGCGGTTAAATTTAATTAGGATTTAGTTTAGTTTAGAAAGGGCGGCACAGTGGCGCAGCGGTAGAGTTGCTGCCTCACAGCGCCAGGGTCCCGGGTTCGATCCTGACCACGGGTGCTGTCTGTACGGAGTTTGTACGTTCTCCCCGTGACTTGCGTGGATTTTCTCTGGGATCTCCGGTTTCCTCCCACACTCCAAAGACGTACAGGATGCGGGAGGAAACCGGAGCACCCGGAGGAAAGCCACGCAGTCACTGTGAGAAGTGCAAACTCCACGCAGACAGCACCCGAGGTCAGGATCGAACCTGGGTCCCTGGCGCTGTGAGGCAGCAGCTCTACCCGCTGCGCCACTGTGCCGCCCACTGCCCTTGAGGATCCATTTTACATATTGAACGTCTTCTGCTGTGCTCCACAATTCTCTTTAACTCACAATGGATTGGTGTCTGAGCTTTACGAGGCATATTTTGTTGGTCTTGAGGACTGAGAAACCCTGAGGGGCGGCACAGTGGCACAGTGGCCAGAGACCTGAGTTCGATCCTGACTACGGGTGCCGTCTGTACGGAGTTTGTACGTTCTCCCCGTGACCTGCATGGGTTTTCTCCGAGATCTTCGGTTTCCTCCCACACTCCAAAGACGTACAGGTATGTAGGTTAATTGGCTTGGTATAAATGTAAATTGTCCCTAGTGTGTGTAAGATAGTGTTAGTGTGCGGGGATCGCTGGTCAGCACGGATTCGGTGGGCCGAAGGGCCTGTTTCCGCGCTGTATCTCTAAACTAAACTATACTAAACTAAAGGAACATTTAAAACTATTTCAAATGAACAAATAATGTAGATTTGATAAAAATCACACCATGGGTGACACAACTCAAGTCTGAAGAAGGGTCTCGACCACCCAAAATGTCGCCTATTCCCTTCTCTCCAGAGATGCTACCTGTCCCACTGAGTTACTCCAGCTTTTTGTGTCTATCTTGGGATTAAACCAGCATCTGCAGTTCCCTCCGACCCAAGTCATTCATTCTTCTTTCATCACAACGTAACATTTCCACAGGCCAAAGGCTGGATTTCTGCTCATGGCCGTAATTGGCGTTAATAATTCACACCAAGTCCTATGTTTGTGCCAATGGTGAAGTTTGTCGCCAGGAAAGATTGAGTAATCTGCAGAGAGCTTGCTCTTACATGAACAGAAAAGAATTCTGACAGAGCCTCGTTGAGCCAAACCAGTGGGTAAACAGAAGGGAGATTGTGGCTTCGCTCGAGAAAAGAATGATCGAAACATAGAAACATAGAAAATAGGTGCAGGAGTAGGCCATTCGGCCCTTCGAGCCAGCACCGCCATTCAATATGATCATGGCTGATCATCCAAAATCAGTGCCCCGTTCCTGTTTTTTCCCCATATCCCTTGATTCCGTTAGCCCTAAGAGCTTAATCTAACTCTCTCTTGAAAACATCCAGTGAATTGGCCTCCACTGCCTTCTGTGGCAGAGAATTCCACAGATTCACAACTCTCTGGGTGAAAAAGGTTTTCCACATCTCAGTCCTAAATGGCCTACCTCTTATTCTTAAACTGTGGCCCCTGGTTCTGGACTACCCAACATGTGGAACATTTTTCCTGCATCTGGCCTGTCCAATCCCTTAAGAATTTTATATGTTTCTATTAGATTCCCTCTCATCCTTCAAAATTCCATTGAATATCCAATGCATATAATCCATATCCTTCCATTCCCCGTATGTAGAGTCATAGAATCATGCAGCTTGGAAACAGGCCCCTAGGCCCAACTTGCCCACATTGGCCAACATCTACACTGGGCCCACCTGCCTGCGTTTGGCCCCTTATTCTTAAACTGTGACCCCTGGTTATGGACTCCCCCAACATCGGGAATATTTTTCCTGCATCGAGCCTGTCCAATTTTACATGTTTCTATAAAATCCCCTCTCATCCTTCACACCCGAAGGACTCAATTTCCTCCTATTTACTTGCCTTTTACACAGTGAACGGCAGGATTCTGGGGAGTGTTGTAGAGCAGAGGGATCTAGGAGTGCAGGTACACAGTTCTTTGAAAGTGGCACCACAGGTAGATCTGGTGGTCATAAAGGCATCTTGGCACATTGGCCTTCATCAGTCAGAGTAGGCGATCGTTTCGCTGAACACCTTCGCTCAGTCCGCCTGTACCTGCACAATCCAGGAATGAGTGGGTTAACCTATGATGAGCATTTGACGGCACTGGGCCTGTACTCGCTGGAGTTTAGAAGGATGAGAGGCAGGGGGACCTCATTGAAACGTACAGAATAGTGAAAGGCTTGGACAGAGTGGATGTGGAGAGGATGTTTCCACCAGTGGGAGAGTCTAGGGCCAGAGGTTGTTCTTTTCGGAAGGAGATGAGGAGGAATTTCTTTAGTCAAGAGGGTGGTGAATCAGTGGAATTCTTTGCCACAGGAGGCCTTGGAGGCCGAGTCAGTGGATATATTTAGGGCAGAGATAGATAGATTCTTGATTAGTACGGGTGTCAGAGGTTATGGGGAGAGGGCAGGAGAATGGGTGACATTTCAGACTGAAGTCCGGAGGAGGGGCTCGACCCGAAAGGTCACCCGTTTCTTCCATCCAGAGATGCTACCTGTCCCGCTGAGTTACTCCAGCCTTTTGCATCCCTCTTCAGCCCCCTCATTCCCTGGGAGGGATGTGACAAATAAAACACCATTGAACCACCATTGAACCACCATTGAACCACCATTGAATCACCATTGAACCACCATTGAACCACCATTGAATCACCATTGAACCCACCATTGAACCACTATTGAACCACCATTCAACCACCATTCAACCACCATTCAACCACCATTCAACCACCATTCAACCACCATTCAACCACCATTCAACCACCATTGTATCACCATTCAACCACCATTGAACCACCATTCAACCACCATTCAACCACCATTGTACAACCATTCAACCACCATTCAACCACCATTCAACCACCATTGAACCGTTGAACAATTTGAGCCGATGTTATCCCACTGAAAAAAACAGTAAGGGTTCAAATGTCCATGTGAGGATCACACTGTCAGTAGAATCAGTCATTTGTGCCTCTTCGTGCTATTCTTGTTGGACAACAGGAACCGGTGCAAGAACGTGTTGCAATTACATTAATTCGGGCGCTTGTGTTTAAGTTGGCCGGCAGGGAGTCTTGTGATGATGTGCAGCCCTTTTATTAAGAAAGAGGAGAACAAACAAAGCAGATGATGTTAATTTATTGCCATGGCAACGGCTGTGCATGACAAAATAGTTGCATCCCAAGCATTTTTAAAAACATCTGCTTTCACAGCCGAGCATTTGTCATTCTTTTTGATTAGACTTTGCAGTCTATGAATGTAGAACGAGCCTTTGGAAAATATGTAAGGACATTTTTGCAGTTGCTTCCACACGAGGCCCAGTGGTGACATAACGAACAGCGAGTGTGGTTTAATTAAGGTTATATTGGCACCGACAGACACAAAGTGCTGGAGTAACTTAACGGACCAGGCAGCATCTCTGGAGATATAGGATGGGTGTCGAGAGCCATTGAGCGATACAGCATGGAAACAGGCCCTACGGCCCAACTTGCCCACATGCCCCAGCTACACTAGTCCCACCTGCCCGCGTTTGGCCCATTTTCCTCCAAACCTGTCCTATCCATGTACCTGTCTAACTGTTTCTTAAACGTTGGGATAATCCCTGCCTCATCCACCTCCTCTGGCATCTTGTTCCACACACACACCACCCTGTGTGTGAAACAATTACCCTTCAGATTCCTATTAAATCTTTTCCTCTTCACCTTAAACCTATGTCCTCTGGTCCTCGATTCACCTATTCTGGGAAAGAGACTCTATGCATCTACCCGAACTATTCCTCTCAAGATTTTATTAACTTCAATAAGATCACCCTTCATACTCCTGCTCTCCAAGGAATAGAGTCCCAGCCTACTCAACCTCTCCCAAGAGCTCAGAGCCTCTTCAGACCCGACCCAGAATGTCCTTACATTCTTATTCTCCAGAGATGCTGCCTGACCTGCTGAGTTACTCCAGCACTTTTTGTCTATCTTTGGTATTAACTAGCATCCACAGTTCCTTTCTACGCTTAAGTTGTCATCTGTGTGAACGCAAGGTTTAACCACATGAAGGGTGTATTTTAGGTTTAGTTTAGGTATATTATTGTCATGTGTACAGTGAAGAGTTTTGTTTAGTTTAGTTTAGTTTAGAGATACAGCACGGAAACAGGCCCTTTGGCCCGCACCGACCTGCGAGCCCTGGACCTTAACACTGTCCGACACACACTAGGGACAGTTTACATTTATACCAAGCCAATTAACCTACAAACCTGCACGTCTTTGGAGTGTGGAAGGAAACCGAAGATCTCGGAATAAACCTGCGTAGGTCACGGGGAAAACATACAAACTCCGTACAGACAAGCACCCGTAGTCAGGATCGAACGTGGGTCACTGGCGCTGTAATTATTATCTGAATGGTGGCTGATTAGGAAAAGGGGAGATGCAACGAGACCTGGGTGTCATGGTGCACCAGTCATTGAAAGTAGGCATGCAGGTGCAGCAGGCAGTGAAGAAAGTGAATGGTATGTTGGCATTCATAGCGAGGGGATTTGAGTATAGGAGCAGGGAGGTTCTGCTGCAGTTGTACAGGGCATTGGTGAGACCGCACCTGGAGTATTGCGTACAGTTTCGGTCTCCTAATCTGAGGAAAGACATTCTTGCCATAGAGGGAGTACAGAGAAGGTTCACCAGATTGATTCCTGGGATGGCATGACTTTCATATGAAGAAAGACTGGATAGACTCGGCTTGTACTTGCTGGAATTTAGAAGATTGAGGGGGGATCTTATAGAAACTTACAAAATTCTTAAGGGGTTGGACAGGCTAAATGCAGGAAGATTGTTCCCGACGTTGGGGAAGTCCAGAACAAGGGGTCACAGTTTAAGGATAAGGGGGAGTCTTTTAGGACCGAGATGAGAAAGTTTTTTTTCACACAGAGAGTGGTGAATCTGTGGAATTCTCTGCCACAGAGGCTAGTTGAGGCCAGTTCATTGGCTATATTTAAGAGGGAGTTAGATGTGGCCCTTGTGGCTAAAGGGATCAGGGGTTATGGAGAGAAGGCAGGTACAGGATACTGAGTTGGATGATCAGCCATGATCATATTGAATGGCGGTGCAGGCTCGAAGGGCCGAATGGCCTACTCATGCACCTATTTTCTATGTTTCTATGTAAGGCAGTAGCTCTACCACTACACCACTATGTCACCCATGCACGATACCCAATCAAATCAGATAATATTAAACATATACAATCAAGCCAAACTCAAGTACAATTCTGGAGTAGTTCTAAAGCACTAGGAGTTATTAAACATTGCCTTGCTATTCAAGGAAAGAAAGAGAGAGACAATATCGAACTTGAGGGCGGCACAGTGGTGCAGTGGTAGAGTTGCTGCCTCACAGCATCAGAGACCTGGGTTCAATCCTGACTACTGGTGTTGTCTGTACAGAGTTTGTACGTTCTCCCCGTGACCACATAGGTTTTCTCCCGGTGCTCCTGTTTCCTCCCACATTCCAAAGTTGTGCAGGTTTGTAGGTTAAAGGTAAACACAAAATGCTGGAGTAACTCAGCAGGACAGGCAGCACCTCTGCAGAGAAGGAATGGGTGACGTTTCGGGTCGAGGCCCTTCTTCAGACTGATCTGTTAATTGGCTTCTGTAAAGTGTATAGTAAGTTCATTGGCTTCTGTAAAGTGTATCGAATAGTGCTAGTGTACGGGGTGATCGCCGGTCGGCACGGACTTGGTGGGCTGAAGGGCCTGTTTCCGCGCTGTGTCTCGAAAGTCTAAAATCTAAAGTAAAAATATGCCAGGCAGTTAAGTGTCAGCAAAATGCTGAAAGTCATCATTAAGTTTGAGGTAACAGGAAAACTTAAAAAAATCATAATATGATTGGACATAGTAATTGCAGGGTTAATAAAAGATAAATTGGTTTTGATAAATCTCGTGAAGGTTTTTGAGGATATAACTAGTGAGGAGGATATGGGTGGTGGTAGTGAATAATTATGCTAAAATCATGAGGGATTTGAAGCCATTTTTGTACTGGACAAACCAGAAGACATGGAGGGTAACATTTTTGAGTTTATAACGGTTGGTTTTCTAGTTCAGAGCATCAAGGGGTCAGGGAGAGAAAGTGTTATTTTATGTCTAGTATTGCATCGTAATGAAGGGGTAATTGAGCATCTCTTAAAAAGGTACATTTAGGGAAGAGTGATCATAATATGACAGAGCTGATTTGAAGATTGAGTGTGTTTTAGACTTTAGACTGGAGATACAGCACAGAAACAGGCCCTTCCGCACTGACCAACAGTCACCCCCATTCACTAACACTACCCTACACACCAGGGCCAATTTTACAATTTTTACCAAAGTCAATTAACCTTGTACACGTCTATAAGATCACCCCTCATCCTCGTAAATCTACGCTGCGCCCTTTCCAGCTTAACAATAACAGGATGACCAAAAATGAACACTACACTCCAAATGCGGCCTCAGCGATGTCTTGTATAACTGTAACATGACCTTCCAACTTCTATATTCGGTACTCTGACTGATGGCCAATGTGCCAAAAGCCACCTTGACCACCCTATCTCTGACCAACCCTTCATTCTCCTGTGTTCCAAGGAATAAAGTCTTAGCCCTGTAACTCAGGCCTGAAGTACTGAGTACTGAAGGGCACCCTGAAGAGACAATCTGGAATATTGTGTACAAGTTCAGTATCTTTGGCTGAGCAAGGAGATGCACTTTCCAAAGAGGGAGCAGAGCAAATATTCTTAGTATTGATTTTTGGAGTGGCAGATTTATTTGACGTGGATGGAGGGCTATTGAGGGCGTGCAGCGTAGGTTTACTAGGTTAATTCCCGGAATGGCGGGACTGTCATATGTTGAAAGACTGGAGCGACTAGGTTTGTATACACTGGAATTTAGAAGGATGAGAGGGGATCTTATCGAAACGTATAAGATTATTAAGGGGTTGGACATGTTAGAGGCAGGAAACATGTTCCCAATGTTGGGGGAGTCCAGAACCAGGGGCCACAGTTTAAGAATAAGGGGTAGGCCATTTAGAGCAGAGATGAGGAAAAACTTTTTTAGTCAGAGAGTTGTGAATCTGTGGAATTCTCTGCCTCAGAGGGCAGTGGAGGCCAATTCTCTGAATACATTCAAGAGAGAGCTAGATAGAGCTCTTAAGGATAGTGGAGTCAGGGGGTATGGGGAGAAAGCAGGAACGGGGTACTGATTGAGAATGATCAGCCATGATCACATTGAATGGCGGTGCTGGCTCGAAGGGCCGAATGGCCTACTCCTGCACCTATTGTCTATTGTCTATTGTCTATAATGTGGGCGGCACGGTGGCGCAGCGGTAGAGTTGCAGCCTTACAGCGCTTACAGCGCCAGAGACCTGAGTTCGATCCCGACCACGGGCGCTGTCTGTACGGAGTTTGTACGTTCTCCCCGTGACCTGCGTGGGTTTTCTCCGAGATCTTCGGTTTCCTCCCACCCTCCAAAGACGTGCAGGCTTCTAGGTTAATTGGCTTGGTATAAATGTAAATTGGCCCTGGTGTGTGTGGGATGGAGTTAACATGTGGGGATTGCTGGTGGACCGAAGGGCCTGTTTTTGTGTTGTATCTCAAAAATTAAGTATATTAAGTCTGGACTTTAAAAGAATGAAAGGCGATGTTGTTCAAATGTGCAAAATTCTTACGGGGCTTGACAAGATAGATGCTGATGTAATCATGGATTGTCTTTCTGCTGACTGGTTAGCACGCAACAAAAACTTTTCACTGTACCTCGCTCGGTGCACGTGACAATAAACTAAACTGAAAAGGTAGAGCTAATGTCCCCCCTGGTTAGGTTGTGATGAACAAGGGATCACAATCTCAAAATAAAGGGTCAGCCATTTAAGACAAGCATTAGAAGAAATTTCATTAGTTTAGTTTAGTTTGGTTGAAAGATACAGGCCATTTGGCCCACCGGGTCCGTGTTGACCAGTGCTCACCCCGTACACTGGCACTATCCTGCACAACAGCGACAGAAATTGCAGAGTTGTGGACGCAGCCCAGACCATCACACAAACCAACCTCCCTTCCATTGACTCCATCTACACCTCACGCTGCCTCGGCAAGGCCAGCAGCATAATCAAGGACTAGTCGCACCCTGGCCACTCCCTCTTCCCAATGATCGCATCAGGCAAGAGGTCTAGAAGTGTGAAAATGCACACCTCCAGATTCAGGGACAGTTTCTTCCCAGCTGTTATCAGGCAACTGAACCAGAGAGCAGTTCTGAGCTACTATCCACCTCATTGGAGACCGTCAGACTATTTTTTACTGGACTTTATCTTGCACTAAACATTATTCCCATTATTCCCTTGATCATGTATCTGTACATTGTGGATGGTTCGATTGTAATCATGTATTGTCTTTCTGCTGACCGGTGAGCACGCAACAAAAGCTTGTCACTGTACCTCGGTACACGTGACAATAAACGAAACTCAAAACTCAACTCAATTTACAATCTTTATCAAAGCCAATTAACCTACAACCCTGCACGTCTTTGGAGTGTGGGAGGAAACCGGAGCACCCGGAGACAACCCACGCAGTCACGGAGAGAACGTACAAACTCTGTACAGCCAGCACCCACAGTCAGGATCGAAGCCCGGGTCTCTGGCGCTGTGAGGCTGCAACTTTACCGCTGCGCCACCGTGCCGCCCATTTTTAAACTTTATTTATTTCTTTTAACAATGGAAATTGCTGTGGGAATGATTGATCGATTACCTTGAGGGAAAAGAATCTTTGGAATTCTCTACCTACCAGGGCTGTGAAGTTTGAAGAATACATCCAAGGCTGAGATTGATAGGATTTTACACATTAATAGAATCAAGGGGAAAAGGGATTAGTGCGGGAATGTGGCTATGACGTTAACAATCGGCCAAGTTGGTGCGGCCATTAGTGCAGCTGCCTCTCAGTTCCAGCTCTCCAAGTCCAAGCCTGACTCCCGGAGCTGTTTGTGCGGAGTCTGCACATTCTTTCCAATTCCGCAGATAGACACAAGAAGCTGGAGTAACTCAGCGGGACGGGCAGCATCTCTGGAGAGAAGGAACGGGTGACGTTTTGGGCCAAGACCCTTCGTCACCCATTCTTTCTCTGCAGAGATGCTGCCTGTCCCGCTGAGTTACTCCAGCTTTTCGTTTCTATCTTCGGATTATACCAACCTCTGCAGTTCCTTCCTACACTCTCCAATTCCCACGTCAGTTTTCCTTGGGTGTTCCAGTTTCCTCCCACATCCCAAAGACATGTTGGTTGTTCGATTCCTGACACCCAGCGGTTTAGTTTAGTTTAATTCATACGGTTCTGAGTCCATATATAATAGTAGAATTAGGCCATTCGGCCCATCAATTCTACTCCGCCATTCAATCGTGGTTGATCTATCTCTCCCCCCTAACCCCATTCTCCTGCCTTCTCCCCATAAACCCTGACACGCGTACTAATCAAGAATCTATCTATCTCTGCCTTAAATATATCCACTGATTTGGCCTCCACAGCCTTCTGTGGCAAATAATTCCACAGATTCACCACCCACTGACTAAAGAAATTCCTCCTCATCTCCTTCCAAAAGGAACGTCCTTTAATTCTGAGGCTGTGACCTCTGGTCCTAAACTCTCCCACTAATGGAAACATCCTCTCCACATCCACTCTATCCAAGACTCTATCTAAGTTTAGTTTAATTTGGAGATGTAGCATGGACATAGGTCCTTTGGCCCACTGAGTCAGTGCCGATCATCGATTGACACACAGTGATGGAGTAACTCAGCAGGTCAGGCAGCATCTCTGGAGAAAAGGAATAGGAGATGTTTCCAGGTTTGAGTAACATTGGTTCTGAAATATATTCTATCATTCTATCATGAAAACATATCTATAATTTATTTTAAAGTTAATATCCAGGTAAATTTAATGCCAGTGATTGCATTTTGCACACTCCCACATATTTTAGATAAGGCAGGTTCTCTATGGCTCTTATGTTTCTGTCATGGGGCACAGCCTTGTATCCATGTATTGTCATTGCACGATGGTTATCTGGGTGGTGGGTGTATGAAACAAGCTGCCAGAGAAGGTAGTTGAGGCTGGGACTATCCCAACTTTTAAGAAGCAGTTATAGACAGGTACATGGTTAGGACAGGTTTAGAGGGATATGGACCAAACGCAGGCAGGTGGGACAAGTGTAGCTGGGACATGTTGGCCGGTGTGGGCAGGTTGAGCTGAAGGACCTGTTTCCACGCTGTGTCACTCTATGACTCTATCAGCTCAATAGTGCACAATGCGGGCGGCACGGTGGCGCAGTGGTAGAGCTACTGTCTTACTTCGCCAGAGACCCGGGTTCGATCCCGACTACGGGTGCTGTCCGTACGGAGTTTGTACGTTCTCCCCGTGACCTGCGTGGGTTTTCTCCGATATCTTCGTTTTTTTCCCACACTCCAAGGTTTGTAGGATCTTGGCTTGGTATAAATGTTAATTGTCCCTAGTGTGTATAGGATAGTGTTAGTGTACGGGGATCGCTGGTCAGTGCGGACTCGGTGGTTCCTCTGTATCTCTAAAATAAAATAAACTAAACTAAACTAAACTCCTACCATATTACTAAAAGACTATGCTGAAAATATCCATGCAGTATCTGAGCCAGTAAAGTTCGATCAAGGATAGTCTGAGGGTCCCCGATGTGGTAGTTAGTAGTTCAGGATTGTTCCCTCCTAACACAATCAGAGAGCAGTGCAGAACTACTATCTACCTCATTGATGACCCTCGACTATATTTGATCGGACTTTACTGGCTTTACCTTTCACTAAACGTTATTAACTTTTTATGTATCTGTACGCTGCAAATGGATCGATTGTAATCAAACTGGAGAGAGTCAAAAACTTCCAATTCCTGGGCGTGCATATTTCCGAAGATCTTTCCTGGACCGGCACGGTAGCGCAGCGGTAGAGTTGCTGCTTTACAGCGAATGCAGCGCCGGAGACTCAGGTTCGATCCTGACTATGGGTGCTGCACTGTAAGGAGTTTGTACCTCCTTCCCGTGACCTGCGTGGGTTTTCTCCGAGATCTTCGGTTTCCTCCCACACTCCAAAGACGTACAGGTATGTAGGTTAATTGACTGGGTAAATGTAAAAAATTGTCCCTAGTGGGTGTAGGATAGTGTTAATGTGCGGGAATCGCTGGGCGGCGCGGACTTGGTGGGCCGAAAAGGCCTGTTTCCGTGCTGTATATATATGATATGATGATATGACCCAGCACACTGATGCAATTATAAAGGAAGCCCATCAGCGCCTCTACTTCCTGAGAAGGTTACGGAGGTTCGGTATGTCAGAGAGGATTCGCTTAAACTTGTACAGGTGTACAGTAGAGAGCACATTGACCGGTTGCATCACGGCCTGGTTCGGCAACTTGAACGCCCAGGAGCATTAAAGACTGCAAAAAGTGGTGAACACTGCCCAGTCCATCACGGGTACTGACCTCCACACCATCGAAGGGATATTGTCGGAGTCGCTGCCTCAAAAAGGCAGCCAGCATCATCAGAGACCCACACCACCCTGGCCACACTCTCATCTCACCCCTGCCATCAGGAAGAAGGTACAGGAGCCTGAAAACTGTAACGTCCAGGTTCAGGAACAGCTTCTTCTCTGCAGCCATCGGGCTATTAATCACTACAACCTCAAATAGGCTCTGAACTACAATAGACTATTATTATTATTATTATTATTATTATTATTAATTATTATTATTATTATTATTATTATTATTATTATTATTATTATTATTAATTATTATTATTATTATTATTATTATTATTATTATTATTATTATTATTATTATTATTATTGCACTACTATTGTTTGTTTTTGTGTGTACATATGTATGTGTGTATGTGTCTATGTATATGTATATATATATGTGTGTGTGTGTGTGAGTGTGTGTGGTGAGTGTTTGTGTGTGTGTGTGTGTATGTGCGTGTGTGTGCGTGTGAGTGTGTGTGTGAGTGTGTGTGTAAGTGAGTGTGTGTGTGTGTGAGTGTGTGTGTGGTGAGTGTGTGTGTGTGTGTGTGCATGTGGGTGTGTGTGTGTGTGTGTGTGTGTGTGTGTGTGTGTGTGTGTGTGTGTGTGTGTGTGTGTGTGTCTGTGTATGCACTTGTGAGGTAGACACAAAATGCTGGAGTAACTCAGCGGGTCAGGCAGCATCTCAGGAGAGAAGGAATGGGTGACGTTTCGGGTCGAGACCCTTCTTCAGACTGATGTCAGGGGAGGGGGCGGGACAAAGATAGGATGCAGTCAGAGATAGTAAGACTAGTGGGAGAACTGGGAAGGGGAGGGGATGGAGAGGGAAAGCAAGGGCTATCTGAAGTTAGATGTACACTTGTGAGAATGTGTATGTATACACACTTAACATTTTTTTCTCGTTTATTATATTGTTTACAGAGTACCATGTTTACATAATCTGTTGTGCTGCTGCAAGTAAGAATGTCATTGTTCTATCTGGGACACATGACAATAAAACACTCTTGACTCTTGACTCTTGTATTGTTTTTCCGCTGTCTGGTTAGAACGTAACAAAACCTTTTCATTGTCCCTCGGAACACGTGACAATAAACTGCTGAAGAGTGTATAATTGGTCAATGTTTCCGGTGGTAATCTTTATCAGAAGTCTGAAACAGCTATTTTTTAGTTTTAGAGACACAGCATGGAAACAGGCCCTTCAGCCCACCGATTCCACGCCGAGCATCGATCACCCATTCACTCTAGCTCTCAAAGGATCTCGACCCGTCACATTATCTGTCCATGTTCTCCAGAGATGCTGCCTGACCCGCTGGTTTACTCCAGCACTTTGTGTCTTTTTGTGTATTAATCAGCATCTGCGGTTCTTTGTTTCTACACTCTAGTTCTATGTTAACCCACTTTCTCGTCCACTTCCTGCACGCCAGTGACAATTTACAAAGACCAATTAACCCTGAAATTTGCACGTCTTTGGGGTGTGGGAAGAAACCGGAGCACCGAAGGAAACCCACGCGGTTGCAGGAGAATGTGTAAACTCAACACAACACCGAGGTCAGGATCAAACTGCGTGTCAAAATAGACTTCTTGTTGGCAATAATTTCCAACTTCAGAACACAACATAAAAGCTTTCAATTGAGCAATCTCTGGCCAATAATCAAAGGGAAAAAGGATAATGATACGACTGAATAAAATACATTTGGTCTTAATAATTCTGCTGTGATTATGAAGAGACTATTTCAATCAGTTAGAATAAGAAAATAACTGCAGATGCTGGTACAAATCGAAGGTATTTATTCACAAAATGCTGGAGTAACTCAGCAGGTCAGGCAGCATCTCAGGAGAGAAGGAATGGGTGACGTTTCGGGTCGAGACCCTTCTTCAGACTGAAGAAGGTTAATTGAAGAAGGGTCTCGACCCGAAACGTCACCCATTCCTTCTCTCCTGAGATGCTGCCTGACCTGCTGAGTTACTCCAGCATTTTGTGAATAAAAATTTCAATCAGTTAAAGCACATCAAGAAGATGGCACAGGTTCAATTCTTCTCAGATTAATTCATCTAATTCCATGGAGGTGCGGTGGTAGAGTTGCTGCCTTCCAGCGCCAGAGACCCGGGTTTGATCCTGACTACGGGGACTGTCTGTATGGAGTTTGTACGTTTTCCCCGTGACCTGCGTGGGTTTTCTCCCACACTTCAAAGAAGTACAGGTTTGTAAGTTAATTGGCTTGAAGGAAATGTAAATTGTCCCTAGTGTGTATAGGATGATGTTAATGTGCGGGGATCGCTGGTTGGTGCAGACCCGGTGGGCCGAAGGGCCTGCTTCCACGCTGTATCTCTAAACCAAACTAAACTAAATCTGAACAGCCCAGAGACCCGGGTTCAATCCTGCCCTCAGGTGCTGTCTGTGTGGAGTTTGCACATTCTCCCTTTGACCGCGTGGGTTTCCTTCGGGTGCTCCGTTTTCCACCCACATCCCAAAGATGAGCGAGTTTGTAGATTAATTGCCTCTATGAACTGAATGTGAGATAGCATAGAACTGATTTGAGCTTGTGATCGATGGTCGACATGGACTCTGTGGGCCAAAGGTAATCTAGTCTAAACTAATCTAGTCCTTGAAACAATTTCATATCATGGTTTCTAACGAATCTGGTTGTTAACATACTTATCTTATACGAAGGAAAGAACTTAAGATAAATAACTACATGCCTGTAAACTGATAACCTTTGTAGAGTTTCAGGATTAGTGCTTCTTTGTAAATACTATATTAGTTTCTAATTATTTTTTTGTTTAACCAAGCGTCTTGAAGTTATTTCTATGTCATGGGTACTGACCTCCCCACCATCGAAGGGATCTACAGGAGTCGCTGCCTCAAAAATGCAGCCGGCATCATCAGAGACCCACATCACCCTGGCCACGCTCTCATTCCACCCCTGCCATCAGGAAGAAGGTACAGGAGCCTGAAAACTGCAACGTCCAGGTTCAGGAACAGCTTCTTCCCTGCAGCCATCAGGCGATTAAACACTGCAACCTCAAACAAGCTCTGAACTACATAGACAATTATAGGTATTATTACACTAGTATTGTTTGTTTTTAATGTTAACGTGTGTGTGTGTGTGTGTGTGTGCGCGCGAGCATGTGCGTGTGTGTGTGTGTGTGTGTGTGTGAGTGCGCGTGCGTGTGCGTGTGTGTGTGTGTGTTATAAGGTCATAAGGTCATGTGATGGGAGCGGAATTAGGCCATTCGGCCCATCAAGTCTACTCCGCCATTCAATCATGGCTGATCTATCTCTCCCTCCTAACCCCATTCTCCTGCCTTCTCCCCATAACCCCTGATACCCGTACTAATAGACATATATGTACACAAACAGGTTGAAGGATGAGGGGGGACCTCACTGAAACTTAATGAAACACAATAATGAATGGCATAGATAGAGTGGATGCGGGAAGGATGTTTCCACTGGTGGGAGAGTCTAGGACCAGAGGTCATGGCCTCAGAATTAAAGGGCGCTCTTTTACAAAGGAGGTGAGGAGAAACGTCTTTAGTCAGAGGGTAGTTAATCTGTGGAACACATTGCCACAGAGGGCTGTGGAGGCCAAGTCAGTGGATATTTTTAAGGCAGAGACAGACAAATTCTTGATTAGAACGGGTGTCAAGGGTTATGGGGAGAAGGCAGGAAAATGGGGTTAGGAGGCAGAGATAGATCAGCCATGATTGAATGGCGGAGTGGACTCGATGGGCCGAATGGGGCAATGAGGTCCTGCCTCAACCTGCTCAACTCCAGCGAGCAGAGGCCCAGTGCGGTCAAGATGCAGGTATCTCAGCCTCTGAAACTCATTTCTCGCAGCAACAAATGGGAGAATAAGCATTTGGAGGTTAAATGATGAGGTGCTGAAAAGCAGAAACAAGGAACTGCAGAGGCTGGTTTTGTGACCGGAGAGAGAGATGCTCTTAAAAGACGTGAAGATAACAAAGGCAGGGGAAGGGGAGGGAAAATAGCCGAGAGGAATTCTGTTGTAAAACACCAAGTAAAATCTCAGGGCTTGCAAGTTGAAAATGTAAAACACAATAAACATTTAAGATAGACACAAAATGCTGGAGTAACTCAGCGGGACAGGCAGCATCTCTGGAGAGAAGGAATGGGTGATGTTTCGGGTCGAGACCCTTCTTCAGACCCATTCCTTCTCTCTAGAGACGCTGCCTGACCTGCTGAGTTACTCCAGCATTTTTTGCATAAATACCTTGTGCTTTTCTGTTCTTGTCGGAGTGTGAAGGGGGGGAGGGGGCGCAGAGAACAAAAGGGGACCTGGCGGGGAGAGGCCTGAAGTCTGAGGAAGGGTCGCGACCTGAAACGTCACCTATTCCTTCTGGGGCGTGGCTGTGTTCTGCAGCTGTGGCTCACCGGCAGTCTCTCCGTTTTTTTGGGTGTTTTTTTTGTCATTGTCGATGTTAAATGTACGTTTTGTTTTATTTTTAATTCTGTGTATGTAGGGGGGTGGTGGGGGGGTTGGGGGAAACCTTTTTTTTAAATCTCCTCCTCAACGGAGATGCGACCTTTACCGTGTCGTATCTCCGTTCGCGCTACGGCCTAACATCGTGGAGTCGGCGGCCTCCAGCTGGGATCGACCTCGAAGACTCCGGTCGCAGGGCCTGGACTTACCATCTCGGAGGCTTCGGCCGTTGGGCCCTGCAGACCGCAACATCGGGAGCTCGCAGGTCCCTGGCTGGCGACCGGCTTTTGGGAGCTCCAGCCGTAGCAGCTTCGACCGCCCCGAAGCGCGAGGTACGATCAACCCGCCCGCAGGCCCTTCATCGCCCTGCGTGGCCCGGCCGCAGCACTTTACATCGCCCGGTGGGGGCTCAGGACTCTCATCGCCCTGCGTGGCTCGGCCGCAGCACTTTCCATCGCCCGGTGGGGGCTCAGGACTTTCATCGGCCTGCTCGGCTCGGCCCTGGGACTTTCCATCGCCCGGTGGGGGCTTCAAGGGGTTGGGAGCCTCGATCGCCTCGTGGCGCCACGGGAGAAGAATGAGGAGGAGATAAGACTTTGCCTTCCATCACAGTGAGGGTATGCCTGGAGCAATCACTGTGATGGCTGTTTTGTGTAAAAAATTGTATCTGTGTGTCTTGTGCTTTTTGATGTCTACTGCCGGACCCTGACGTGAGAGGACGCTGGCATTGAGTATTCGCCGCTTTTCCGTCAGGATAGTTTGTCTGTTTGTTTCTATGTTAATTGTATTTGTAAAGCGCTTTGAGCATGTGATAAGGCGCTATATAAAATAAATATATTATTATTATTATTATTATTCCTTTTCTCCAGAGATGCTGCCTGACCCGCTGAGCTACTCCAGCATCTTGTGTCCATGCTCTATGTTCTGTTCTTTCAGCCCATCCTGCAAATTACACAGCAGAGGTGAGATCTACTTTAGGAGATCTGTTTTGCTGTATAACTGCAGAGAATTCCTCAAGTCCTCCATACCAGTCAGATGGCACTTCAAAGGAACCTGAACGCAAAACCTCGCCGTATCTTTAGACAATTACACCTACCTTTATTTCAAAATGGACAGTAACGGGGACACCTGCTTTGCCCGGTCCCTGGGAGAGTCTTTTAAATGTAATAACAGGCTTTGCGATCTGTTTTGTCGAATAACCTATCATTACTGGCCAATGTACTGAAAGCTTGGCTCATTGCTCTGTGCGGTATTTGACGAGTTTCACAAGCTCGGTCTCTCCATCCACAAACTCTGTGATCTTCTGCAAGCAACTTACAGCAGCGCGTTTTCTGGTTCGGTTCGGTTGAGAGATACAGCGCGGAACCAGGCCTCGCTGAGTCCAGCGATCTCCCGCACATTAACACTGTCTATCCTGCACACTATCCAACACGCATTGGGGACAATTTACAATTCACAGGCCAAATCAACCTACAAGCCAGCACTTTGTGTCTTTGGAGCGTGGGAGGAAACCGGAGCACCCGGGGAAAACCCACGCAGGTCACGGGGAGAACGTACAAAACTCCGTACGGACAGCACCCGTGGTCAGGATGGAACCCGTGAGGCAGCAACTCTGCGCCACCGTGCCGCCATTGGAGATTTAACTCTTTATGTGGGGGGAGGGGGGGGGGGGGGGGGGGGGGTTGGTGAGGGGGTGGGGTGAGGAAGTGTGTCATCTTGATATAAAGCAGGTGGATCTATCTCGGAAAATAACTTTGAAGATCATGCCGGAGAAAAAAACAAACCCCTGCATCTATTGTGAGGAAGTTAGTGCCAGTAAGTAACCCTTCAGCTTATATTATTAAAAGCATTTAGGCGAAAGCAAAACACAGTTGATCTTGTTATATTTAGTGACGTGGAATAGATGTTCCCTTTGTACCCAGAGGGTAAGCCTGGTCTTTCAAACATGGACATCTAAGGGCCTTTGGTGTAACTTTAAGAAGTCTATTTTGACACAGACCATCAGAAGAACAAAGAGGGACTCAAGTCATTCCGACTTAGTGGGAAGGGTGAGTAGTTATTAGCTCCTGATGTGATTCGACAGACTACTTAAAGTCTGTTTCCCTTTGATTGTGACAGTATAATTGTTTGAAGGATATAATCTTGTTCCCATTTCACCTCAGGCAAGGGAAACTAAACTTTCATTAGACCGAAAGGGTGTGTTGGGAAAAAAACTATCTTGGCAATATTCATGATTTAAGTTTAGTTTAGTTTAGTTCAGAGATACAGCGCGGAAACAGGCCCTTCGGCCCACCGAGTGTGTTCGTGTGCGGGGATCGCTGGTCGGCACGGACTCGGTGGGCTGAAGGGCCTGTCTCCACACTGTATCTCTGGACTAAACTACATCAGAAGTATATTTCCACAGTTGACTTGTTATTGAAGTTATTGTTATTGAAGTTATTGTTATAGTTATTGAACACAAACTGTATTCTAGCCTTAGAGGGAGTACAGAGAAGGTTCACCAGATTGATCCCTGGGATGGCAGGACTTTCATATGAAGAAAGACTGGATAGACTAGGCTTATACTCGCTGGAATTTAGAAGACTGAGGGGGAATCTTATTGAAACATGTAAAATTCTTAAGGGGTTGGAGAGGCTAGATGCGGGAAGATTGTTCCCGATGTTGGGGAAGTCCAGAACCAGGGGTCACAGCTTAAGGATAAGGGGGAAGCCTTTTAGGACCGAGATGAGAAAACATTTCTTCACACAGAGAGTGGTTAGTCAGTGGAATTCTCTGCCACAGAAGGTAGTTGAGGCCAGTTCATTGGCTATATTTAAGAGGGAGTTACATGTGGCCCTTGTGGCTAAAGGGATCAGTGGGTATGGAGAGAAGGCAGGTACAGGTTACTGAGCTGGATGATCAGCCATGATCATATTGAATGGCGGTGCAGGCTCGAAGGGCCGAATGGCCTACTCCTGCACCTATTTTCTATGTTTCTATGTTTCTATGTATCTATGTGACAACCATTCCATTAAATGACAACTGCAAGTTTTAGTTTAGAGATCTGAAGAAGGGTCTCGACCCAAAGTGTCACCCATTCCTTCTCTCCAGAGATGCTGCCCATCCCGCTGAGTTACTCCAGCATTTTGTGTCTACTATCCTACACACCCCAGGGTCAAATGGTCCTCGGACCTGTGTGAACGTGAACTTATAATCAACCAAATTAGTTTGACTTATCAATATAGTTTTGTTTAATTTTGAGATACAGAGTCGAAACAGGCCCTACGGCTCACTAGCTCCACCCTACACACACTAGGGACAATGTATACCTAGCCAATCAACCTACAAACCTGTATGTCCTTGGAGTGTGGGAGGAAACCGGAGATCTTGGAGAAAACCTACGCAGGTCACGGAGAGAACGTACAAACTCCGTACAGGCAGCACCCGTGGTCAGGATCGAACCTGGGTCTCTGGCGCTGTAAGGCAGCAACTCTACCGCTGCGCCATCTTGTTGTCTTCATATAATTTACAAATTCAGGCCTATTAAAGAGCCTTGTACATGGGAACGGTTACATCTTTTCTGCCAGTAAGTTGCTGCTCACTTTCCCCAATACTTGTGGAGGCCAAGTCAAGGGATATTTTTAAGGTGGAGATGAACAGATTCTTGATTAGTATGTTTGTCAGGGGTTATGGGGAGAAGGCAGGAGAATGGGGTTGAAAGTGAAAGTTAGATCAGCCGTGATTGAATGTGGAATAGTCTCGATGGACTAATTCTGCTCCTAAAAGTTATGAACTTGCAATTAACCAAATTAGTTAGACGCATCAATGTTGTTTGGTTTAGTTTAGAGATACAGCCCTTTGGCCCACTGAGTCCACACCGACCTGCGATCCCCACACATTAACACTATTCTGCACACACTGGGGACAATTTGTTTTACCAAAGCCAATTAACCTACAAACCTGTACATCTTTGGAGTGTGGGAGGAAACCGGAGCACCCAGAGAAAACCCACGCAGGTCACGGGGAGAACGTACAAACTCCGTACAGACATCACCTGTAGTTAGGATCAAACCCGGGTCTCTGGTGTTGTAAGGCAGCAAATCTACCGCTGCGCCAACATACCACCCTGTGTTCAGAGATACAGGTATGGAAACAGGCCCTTCGGCCCACAGTGTCCACGCCAACCATCGATCAACCGTTCACATGTTATCCCACTTTCTCATCTACTCAGTACACACTCAAGCCGATGTACACAAGGCCAATTAACCTACAAAGCCGCACGTCTTTCGGATGTGGGAGGAAAGAATGAATGAATGATACCTGGAAGAAACCATTGGATGTGAAGAATTTTAAATGCATTGTGAGAATGAAGATCAACACAAAATGCTAGGGTAACTCAGAGGGACAGGCAGCACCTCTGGACAGAAGGAATGAGTGACATTTCGGATCGAGACGCTTCCTCAGACTGAGAGTCAGGGGAGAGGGTAAGGTGTGAAAACGACAGATCAAAACAGACACTGTTCAACGCCGCATCTGCGCCCGGGATGAGGTGTTTCACACTAGGGCATCAGAGATGTCCTCATTCTTCAGGAAATGGGGCTTCCCCTCTTCCATCATAGATGAGGCTCTCACTACGGTCTCTTCTACATCCCGTAGCTCCGCTCTTGCTCCCCCTCCCCCCACTCGCAACAAGGACAGAATCCCCCTCGTCCTCACCTTCCACCCCACCAGCCAGCGGATCCAACAAATCATCCGCCAACATTTTCATCACCTACAACGGGACCCCACCACTGGCCATATCTTCCCATCCCCTCCCCTCTCTGCTTTCCGCAGAGACCGTTCCCTCTGTAACTCCCTGGTCCACTCGTCCCTTTCTACCCAAATTACCCCCCATCCCCGGGCACTTTCCCCTGCAACCGCACGAGATGCAACACCTGTCCCTTTACCTCCCCCCTCAACTCCATCCAAGGACCCAAACAGTCTTTCCAGGAGAGACAGAGGTTCACCTGCACCTCCTCCAACCTCATCTATTGCATCCACTGCTCCAGATGTCAACCTATTTACATCGGCGAAACCAAGCGCAGGCTCGGCGATCGCTTCGCTCAACACCTGCGCTCGGTCCGCGTTAACCAACCTGATCCCCCGGTGGCCGAGCACTTCAACTCCCCCTCCCATTCCCAGTCTGACCTTTCTGTCATGGGCCTCCTCCAGTGCCATAGTGAGGCCCACCGGAAATTGGAGGAACAGCACCTCATATTTCGCCTGGGCAGCTTGCAGCCCAATGGTATGAACATCGACTTCTCCAACTTTAGATAGTTCCTCTGCCCCTCCCTTCCCCTCCCCCTTCCCAGATCTCCCTCTATCTTCCTGTCTCCACCTATATCCTTCCTTTGTCCCGCCCCCCTGACATCAGTCTGAAGAAGGGTCTCGACCCGAAACGTCGCCCATTCCTTCTCTCCCAAGACCTGCTGAGTTACTCCAGCATTTTGTGTCTATCTTCGGTGTAAACCAGCATCTGCGGTTCCTTCCCACACATTATTAGGATGACAATGGCTTATCTGTAATTTAGATATAAAAGCACCTGTAATTTAGATATACAAGCACCCCAATCAGTGGTGTTTCAAGTATATCCAAATTAGAACTGCCAGCAGCCTTCCTAATGGAAGCTTTGTGGCTGCCAGCTTTGCACGCTAAAACTAATTGCCCAATTACATTTGAATCTGAAAAGTTTATTTCAAAACCAGATATTTTATGTTAAGTTTAGTTTTGTTTAGAGATACGGAGCAGAAACAAGCCCTTCGGCCCACCGAGTCCGTGCTAACCCTGTACACTAACACTATCCTGCACACACTTGAGACAATTTACAATTTTACCAAGCCAATTAACGTACAAACCTGTACGTCTCTAGAGCGTGGGAGGAAACTGGAGAAAACCCACGCAGGTCACGGGGAGAACGTACAAACTCCATACAGACAGCACCCGTAGTCAGGATCGAACCCCGGCCTCTGGCGCTGTGAGGCAGCAACTCCACCACTCTCAAAGCTCATTTCAAAGCTCTATTAATAGGTTTTTACTTCAAAAAAAGTAGGCTACTTGGTCTAGAGAAGACACAAAATGCTGGAGTAACTCAGTTGGTCACACTTTTCACACTTCTGTACCTCATGCCTGATGGGAGAGGGGAGAAGAGGGAGTGGCCAGGGTGCGACTGGTCCTTGATTATGCTGCTGGCCTTGCCGAGGCAGCGTGAGGTATAGATGGAGTCAATGGAAAGGAGGTTGATTTGTGTGATGGTCTGGGCTGCGTCCACAATTCTCTGCAATTTCTTGCGGTCTTGGATGGAGTTGTTGCCAAACCATGCAGTCCCAATGAAATGCGTTCTAGGGCACATATGGTGAGAGTTGTTGGGGACATGCTGAACCTCCTGAGCCTGCTAAGGAAGTAGAGGCGTTGGTGTGCTTTCTTGCCAATTGCCACAATATGGGTGGTCCAGGACCAGTTTCCGGTGATATTTACTCCTAGGAAGTTATCTCCACTTCAGCGCTGTGTCCAAGTCTCTTTGAAATGTTGTCATCGTATCTGCCTCGTCTACCTCCTCTGGCAGTCCATTCCATATAACCACCACCCTCTGAGTTAAAAGGTTGCTCCTCAGGTTCCTATTACATCTTCCCCTCGCACCATAAACGGTTCACCAACAAGGCTTTTCCATAGGCGCGTGGATGTGCAGGGGATGGAGGGATATGGATCACATGCAGGCGGATGGAATTGGTTTGACATCATGTTCAGCACAGACATTGTGGGCTGAAGGACCTGTTCCTGTGCTGTACTGTACTATGTTGTACGATAGACAATAGACAATAGACAATAGGTGCAGGAGTAGGCCATTCGGCCCTTCGAGCCAGCACCGCCATTCAATGTGATCATGGCTGATCATTCTCAATCAGTACCCCGTTCCTGCCTTCTCCCTAAACCCCCTGACTACGCTATCCTTAAGAGCTCTATCCAGCTCTCTCTTGAATGCATTCAGAGAATTGGCCTCCACTGCCTTCTGAGGCAGAGAATTCCACAGATTCACAACTCTCTGACTGGAAAAGTTTTTCCTCATCTTCGTTCTAAATGGCCTACCCCTTATTCTTAAACTGTGGCCCCTGGTCCTGGACTCCCCCAACATTGGGAACATGTTTCCTGCCTCTAACGTGTCCAACCCCTTAATAATCTTATATGTTTCGATAAGATCTCCTCTCATCCTTCTAAATTCCAGTGCATACAAGCCTAGTCGCTCCAGTCTTTCAACATATGACAGTCCCGCCATTCCGGGAATTAACCTAGTAAACCTACGCTGCACGCCCTCAATAGCAAGAATATCCTTCCTCAAATTTGGAGACCAAAACTGCACACAGTACTCCAGGTGCGGTCTCACTTGATTCAGCACTTGACTGACCACAATTACTAGAAATATACCTACCTGAGTCAAAACAGACACAAAGTGCTGGAGTAACTCAGCGGGTCTGGCAGCATCTCTGGAGCACATGGGTAGGTGACATTTCGGGTCATCGCCTAATCAAGTTCTCCAGAGACGCTGCCTAACCTGAAGGGTTACTCCAGCACTTTGTGTCATTTTTTTAAAGCATCATCTGTAGTTCTTTCTCTTTCCCTTTGTTTAGAAAGAAGGAAATGCTGATGCTGGTTATATGGATGTGGGACGTTTCGGGTTGGGACCTGGGACCCAGTCTGAAGAAGGGTCCCGACCCGAAACGTCACCTATCCATGTTTTTCACAGAGGCTGCCTGACTCGCTGAGTTACTCCTGCACTTTTTAATGTCTTTTTTAAATCAGTAATTACAGTTCCTTTTCTTTCTCTGTTTAGGAAGATGGAACTGTGGGTGCGAGTTATATGAATGCTTTTTTTGTTGGTTATTATGGGTTTTACAGAGTACTATGTATGCAAATTCTGTTGTGCTGCTGCAAGTAAGAATTTCATTGTTCTTTTTCGGGACATATGGCAATAAAACACTCTTGACTTGACTTGGATAGTTTTTAGTTTAGTTTAGTTTAGAGATAAAGCACAGAAACAGCCCTTCGGCCCTCCGAGTCCGTGCCGACCCACAATCCCCGCACATTAACACTATCCTACACACACGAGGGACAATTTACACATACACCAAGCCAATTAACTTACAAACCTGTACATCTTTGGAGTGTGGGAGGAAACCGAAGATCTCGGCCAAAACCCACGCAGGTCACAGGGAGAACTTACAAACTCCGTACAGACAGTACCCGTAGTCGGGATCGAACCCGGGTCTCCGGCGCTGCAAGCGCTGCAAAGCAACAACTCTACCGCTGTGCCACTGTGCCGCTGAAATGGATAGAAGACGTTTCAGATTGGGACCTGGGACCAGAGAGAAGAAGTGTCCCGACCCGAAACATCACCTATCCATTTTCTCCAGAGATGCTGCTTGACCCGCTGAGTAACTCCAGCACTTTGTGTCTGTTTTGACTCAGGTAGGTATATTTCTAGTAATTGTGGTCAGTCAAGTGCTGAATCTATCGTGGAACATAGTACAGTACAGCACAGCAACAGGTCCTTCAGCCCACAATGTCTGAGTAACTCCAGCACTTTGTGTCTTTTTAGGTAAACCAGCATCTGCAGTTCCTTGTGTCTCGGCTATCTGAGTCAAGCTCTATTTCTGTCGTCTTTCCGTTCTATTCCCAGTGGCGTATGGAGCAACTCAACATTAATGGTGCCATTTTGTGCACTGTCCCTTATTACGTTGGCTCGATCAGCTTTGATCGTAGCTGCCAGCAGGGCCAGAGGTAGACAGTGGACAATGTACCCCACCAGGCAGCAGAGATACTGAGCTCACTCAATTGATATATGGTTCAAACCTCTCGATTGTGTACCCAAAAGCAGGTCTGCCTGGAGAGAATGTGGAGTGGATGTTCCCACCAGTGGGACAATCTAAGACCAGAGGCCTTAGCCTCAGAATAAACATACGTACCTTCAGAAAGGAGATGATAGGGGAATTTCTTTAGTCAGAGGGTGGTGAATCTGTCGAATTCTTTGCCACAGATGGCTGTGGAGGCCAAAGATAATAGAGCAAAGCAAGATAGACCACTCGACCCTAAAAACCGTAGTATGTCACGGCGCCATTTTAGTAGGCAGAAACTTGCAGAAACATTTAAAAAGAAAAATAACAAAAATCTGTCAACTGATAGATGAAATATATTCTGCATTTTTATGGTTTCATCACACCTGCTGTTCCCCCGAAAACACTAATTACACTACGAGAGGCTTACTAAAATGGCGGACGTTATGCTCCTTTGCGTACTACACTTCAGTATAGACAACTTTGACGGAGTGGTTCATCTTGCTCCTGTAGTATCTTTGGTGGAGGCCAAGTCAGTTGATATCTTTAAGGCAGCCGCCGAGGCCTCACCGTTGTCGACACGCCACTTCACGCCTCCATGGTGCCAACCCAGGCCCCAGCCGTGGTCCCGTTGGTCGTTCCGCCGATCCGGACTCTGACCCACGAGGCCCGGTTCTTCCCACCGACCTGCGAGACCCAGGCCGGGCCCTGGCCCAGGCTTCTATGCGGCGACATCGGCATCGAGACCGCAGCGCTACGATAAAGGCCTCTGGTCGTGTTCGCAGATTAACACTATTAACACATTAACACGAACGTTTGTATGTTCTCCCGGTGACTGCGTGGGATTTCTCTGAGTGCTCCGGTTTACTCCCACACCCAAAAGACATGCAGATTTGTGGGTTAATCGGCCCTCTAAAACTAGTCCCTTGGTGTACAGGGAGTAGATGATAAGGTGGAATAACGCAGAACTGGACTGATAGTCGGCATGGACGCAGTGGGCCGAAGGGCCTGTTTCAGTGCCTTACCTCTAAACTAGGCTAAACACTAGTTTATTCGTGTTATAGACAATAGGTGCAGGAGGAGGCCATTCGGCCCTTCGAGCCAACACCGCCATTCATGGTTGATCGTCCATAATCAGTAACCTGTAGGGTTGCCAACTGTCCCGTATTAGCCAGGACATCCCGTATTTTGGGCTAAATTGGTTTGTCCCGTACGGGACCGCCCTTGTCCCGAATTAGGCCCGGGGGGCGCTGCAGGTCCGGACGCTGTAGGTTCGGACACTGTAGGTCCGTACAGTGTTGGTCCGGACACTGTAGGTCCGGAAAGTGTAGGTCCGAAGGCCCGGGCGCCGCCTCATGGAGGTTGCATAGCAACCCGCCTCCTGGCCCGGGCGGCCGCCATTGGATGTCACGTGCCTGCCCTCGGGCGCTGCCTGTGTGTGGCGTTTGCACCCTCCGCCGTGACCTGCGTGTGTTTTCCCCAGGTACACCTGTTTCCTCCCCCACTCCAAAGACGTGCGGCTCTGTAGGCTAATTGTCTTAGGTAAAATTGTAAATTGTCCCGTGTGTGTGTGTGTGTGTGTGTGTGTGTGTGTGTGTGTGTGTGTGTGTGTGTGTGTGTGTGTGTGTGTGTGTGTGTGTGTGTGTGTGTGTGTGTGTGTGTGTGAGCGTGTGCGTGTGCATGCGTGTGCGTGTGCGTGTGTGAGTGTGTGCGTGTGCGTGTGCGTGTGCGTGCGTGCTTGTGTGTGTGTGTGTGTGTGTGTGTGTGTGTGTGTGTGTGTGTGTAGGATGATGCTAGTTTTACGGGGGCCGCTGGTCGGCGTGGACTCTGTGGGCCGAAGGGCCTGCTTCCTGTGCTGACTCTGAACTAGACTAAACACCCAGTTTAAAAAATGCTCCCGTGCAATAATAAAAAAAAGCTCGAAATCCATGTTAGCTAATTAATTGTGGGTGATAGCGCGGAAGTCTACACTTTTGTAGCAGGTCGCACACACACAGCATCAGTCTCGCAGGCTCTCGACCAGTAGTGATATCAATGCATTCCAATGTCTGGAACACAAATCTTCTCCAACTGTGTAGATAGGGTTAGTCAAAGCCTGGGCTGTCAGCCATGGACAGGTTGGAAGTGGAGAGTGTCTGGAGTGTAACCCACACATACTGTTAAAAGTCTTATCTAATGATCGCTCAACCCGCTAAACACTGGACTCCAGTCCCAGTCAAGCGCTGGCTTGTCGTTCAGAGCTCCCTGGGTCATTAGATTATGGTGTCTACCTACATCTAAGGGGAAGTGTCAGAATTCCTCGCCTTGTAAGCGGACACTGGAGGCCGAATTGCACTAAAATGTAATTTACTGCTTAAAAGGGGGAACTAATCACACGCTGGAGGCAGGTCACCTACTGAGGTCCAGTGTCGTATTTTGCCTCTTCCAAAATGTATTTTTAAGTTTAGTTTTGAGACGCAGCGCGGTGACAGGGCCCTTCGGCCCATCGAGTCCGCGCCCACCAGCGATCCACGATTTTTAACCTAAATTAACCGATTAACTTGCAAACCTGCACGCCTTTGGGATGTGGGAGGAGACCGGAGCACCCGCAGTAAACCCATGCGGTCACAGGGGAGAACGTGCAAACTCCACACAGGCAGCATCGGTAGTCTGGATCGAACCCGGATCTCTGGAGCTGTAAGGCAGCAACTCTACCGATGTGCCACTGTGCTGCCCTAATTCTGAGAGCTTATCATCCTTCATAGAAACACAGAAAACATAGACAATAGGTGCAGGAGTAGGCCATTCGGCCCTTTGGCCCTTTGAGCCAGCACCGCCATTCAATATGATCATGGCTGATCATCCAGAATCAGCACCCCGTTCCTGCTTTCTCCCCAGGCACTGATTCTGGATGATCATCCTTATATAGTCTTTATACACTGATCAGCCAAAACATTATGACCACTGACCGGTAAAGTGAATAACATTGATTACCTTGTTACAATGGCACCTGTCAAGGGGTGGGATATATTAAGCAGCAAGTGAACAGTCAGTTCTTGAAGTTGATGTGTTGGATGCAGTTGAAATGGGCAGGAGTAAAGACCTGAGCGACTTTGCCAAGGGCCAAATTGTTATGGCCAGACAACTGGGTCAGAGCATCTCTGAAACAGCAAGGCTTGTGGGGTGCTCCCAGTCAGCAGTGGCGAGGGCAACGAAGGCTATCCCGTCTGGTCTGAACCGACAGAAGGCCTACTGTGGCACAAGTCACAGAAAATTCTAATGGTGGTCATGGGAGGAATGTGTCACAATACACAGTGCATCACACCCTGCTGCGTATGGGGCTGCACACGGAGGACTGACAGCATATTAGGCAGGTGGTCATAATGTTTTGGCTCACCATGTTATAATGTTTTGGCTGATCGGTGTATATAGTGTTCCGTTTTATGTGGTGCCTAAATCATACACAATATTTCAGGTGTAGCATTATTTACAATGCTAAGAAACTATACAGAACATAGAACAATGCAGCATAGAACATAGAACATAGAACATAGAACATAGAACATAGAACATAGAACAGTGCAGCACAGTAATGGGCCCTTCAGCCCACAATGTTTGTGCCGAACATGATGATAGTGAAACTGATAAGGATGAGATGAGATCTTATCGAAACGTATAAGATTATTAAGGGGTTGGACACGTTAGAGGTAGGAAACATGTTCCCAATGTTGGGGGAGTCCAGAACCAGGGGCCACAGTTTAAGAATAAGGGGTAGGCCATTTAGAACTGAGATGAGGAAAAACATTTTCAGTCAGAGAGTTGTGAATCTGTGGAATTCTCTGCCTCAGAAGGCAGTGGAGGCCAATTCTCTGAATGCATTCAAGAGAGCTCTAGATAGAGCTCTTAAGGATAGCGGAGTCAGGGGGTATGGGGGGAAGGCAGGAACGGGGTACTGATTGAGAATGGTCAGCCATGATCACATTGAATGGCGGTGCGTACAGGCTCGAAGGGCCGAATGGCCTCCTCCTGCACCTATTGTCTATTGGGTTCTTTGATGAGAGAGCTGATGAAGTTAGAGCAAGAGAGGCGAGAAGAAGGTTCTCGACTCGTAACGCCAACTGTCCATTTCCCTCCATAGATACCGCCTGACCCGTACGTTCATGTTAAATGTGTTGTAGGTGCAGCATTAGACCATTCGGCCTGTCAAGTCTATTCCGCCATTCAATCATGGCTGATCTGTCTTTCCCTCTCAACCCCATTCACCTGCCTTCTCCCCATGACCTCTGACACCCGTACTAATCAAGAATCTGTCAATCTCCACCTTGACAATATCCATTGACTTGGCCACCAAAGCTGTCTGTTGCAATGAATTCCACAGATTCACCACCCTCTGATTGAAGAAATTCCTCCCCATCTCCTTTCTGAAAGTGCATCATTTTATTCTGAGGCTGTGGCCTCTGGTCCTAGACTCTCCCACTAGCTCCCACAGAGTTCCTCCAACTTCCCCCCTTTTCTTTGTTACAGATTCCAGCATCTGCTGTTTCTTGTACCTCAATTGGTGGCGCAGCGGTAGAGTTGCTGCCTTACAGCACCAGAGACCCGGGTTCCATCCTGACTACAGGTGCTGTCTGCACAGATTTTGTGCGTTCTCCCCGTGACCGCGTGGATTTTCTCCGGGTGCTCCGGTTTCCTCCTACAAAGACATGCAGGTTTGTAGGTTAATTGGCTTTTATAAAATTGTAAATTGTCTCTGGTGTGTAGGATAGTGCTGCTGGTCGGCATGGACTGGGTGGGCCGAAGGGCCTGTTTTCATGCTGTATCTCTAAAGCCTAGAGTCAATTGTAATATATTGGTAGGGTACATGAGCTTTAAAGCATTTCCACACTGCATCTCTAAAACTAAAACCTAAAGGTAAAACTCTCTCAACGTGTCGCCAGTAATTCTTTTTCCTCCAAAGATAGACACAAAAAGCTGGAGTAACTCAGCGGGACAGGTTTCGGGTCGAGACCCTTCCAATGCCGTGACTAAAAATAAATGACATTCCATTTATTTCATTAATATTTACTTAACATTGGTTTGCACAGAATATCTGTTGTGTTTATTGCTGTATTTGGAATTCATTTTGTGCAATAAAGTGTTCACTGAGACATACAGCATGGAAACACCGACGAAGATGCCCCATTGAAGCCAGTCCCGCTTACGTTTGGCCCATATCCCGCGAAACCTTTCCTATCCATGCATCGTCCAAGTGTAGGAAAAAAAACTGCAGATGCTGGTTTAAATCAAAGGTAGACACAAAATGCTGGAGTAACTCAGCGGGTCAGGCAGCATCTCAGGAGAGAAGGAATGGGTGACGTTTCGGGCCGACACCCTTCGAAGACCCGAAACGTCACCCATTCCTTCTCTCCTGAGATGCTGCCTGACCCGCTGAGTTACTCCAGCATTTTGTGCCTACCATCTGTCCAAGTGTCTTTTTTTAAATTCTGTGAAAAGATAAATTGTTTGATAAACAGACTTTAATCTCTTTAGTCAGAGGGTGGTATTCTGTGGCATTCATTGCCATAGAAGGGTGCGGAAGCCAAGTCAGTGGGTACTTTATAAGGCAGAGATTGACAAGTTCTCGAGTAGTGAAGATGTCAGGGTTTATGGGGAGAAGGCAGGGGATAGAATGGAGTTGAGAGGGAAAGATAGATCAGGCATGATTGAATGGCAGAGTAGACTAGATGGGCTGAATGGCCTAATTCTGCTCCTACGATTTACAAACATGAACATTTAGAATAAGAATCTTTAAACATCAGGTATAAAATATATCTAAAATCTATCTAAACTTCCCAATATTATATGGTGAGGTCTCATTGAGACCCTTTATAGGAAGTTAAATGTTGCATCAGCAAAACACCATTCTACTGATTATGATTCTTAATAGGTTGTGTGGCATGGTGGCGCAGTGGTAGAGTTTCTGCCTTACAGCGCCAGAGACCCGGGTTCGATCCCGACTATCGGTGCTGGCTGTACGGAGTTTGTACGCTCTTCCCGTGACCTAAGTGGCTTTTCTTTGGTTTCCTCCCATTCTCCAAAGACGCACAGGTTTGTAGGTTAATTGGCTTGGTAGAAATGTAAATTGTCCCTGGTGTGTGAAGGGTAATGTTAATGTGCGTGGATCACTGGTCGGTGCGGATTCGTTGGGCCGAAGGGCCTGTTTCTGTGCTGTATCTGTAAACTAAACGAAACTAAAGTAAAGGTTCAAAGAAGCTCCCAATGAGATGGTGTAAAGGCGCTACAGAATGATCGATCCCCGTTTAAAACATACAAGTTGTAAAATATTCGCAAGGTTTTTGAAAGGCAAAGACTGAAGTCCCTTAAAAAATTGCCCTGGTCATTAAAGGGAGGTTCAAGGTGCTTTTAGTTCTAAGTCTCACACATTGGCATTATGTTACTCTGAAACGTAGCAATCTCAGTCTCCTGAAAAGCGTCAACTTCTGAGGAATAAAGAAAATAAAAGAACTAAACAATATTTTACACCAACTTTTCAAAATATTTCAACACAAACGCGCTCATTTATTTACAATTCGACTGGCTCGAGGAATTTAAAGTACAGAGATTGAGTTTCTTGCAGGTAAGTTCTGCCAGACACGTTATCAGCAATATCGGCCACTGCTTTTACTCTCATCATTACTGTACAATGTAACACAATTCTTGCATTATATTCCTCATGAAAAGCTGTTTCTGAAGCATCTTGTCATCATTCCATGAGTGCCCCTTTGAAGGCGTTTCAAATTCGGTGACTGGTTGCATAACCGCAAAGTCTCAATTGCAGAAGTCCGTATTATTTACCGAGATGGGGGTTAATTGCCGAATAAAAGAATGGGTCTCTTTCAGCCCTGACCATTGTGCCATCTCACTTGCCTTCGATATGGAAGACAGGAGAGGCCACGATAAATATCTAACTTTCTAATCAGAAAAGTAGTCCGGTCGCAGTCAAAATCTTGAACTTAATCCAGAATCAGGAAACGCGACCACTTGTGTTACTGTTGCTGAAAGAAGTGAATGACCTTTTGATTGCAGCCTACATTCACAATTGTATTGGGTAAAACATCCCTTCAGGAGTCACTGTGGCTTCGACGAGATGCATGAAACCATTAAAAGGTAGGGAGTTTTTTTTTCCAAACTTTTATCAGTCCTTACAGGCATTGCAGGAAAATATCCACTCAGATCAGCGGTAGAGTTGCTATCTTACAGCGCTTACAGCGCCAGAGACCCGGGTTCCATCCTGACTACGGGTGCTGTCTGTACGGAGTTTGTATGTTCTCCCCGTGACCTGCGTGGGTTTCCTCCCAGATCTTCGGTTTCCTCCCACACTCCAAAAATCGTACAGGTTTTAGGTTAATTGGCTTGGTGTATGTGTAAAGTGTCCCTAGTGTGTGCAGTTGTGTTAATATGCGGGGATCGCTGGCCGGCGCAGATTCGGTGGGCCGAAGGGCCTGCTTCCACGCTGTATCTCTAAACTAAAATAAGTTAAATCAGAAGTATATTTCCACAGTTGACTCATTATTGAACACATATCTATGCGACAACCATTCCCTTGAATGCCAACTGCAAGCTTTCATTAGAGAAAACAGCGTGAAAACAGGCCCTTCGGCCCACCGGGTCAGCACCAACCAGCGATCGATCATCCGTTCCCCAATGCATTAGTTCTATCCTGCACACTGGGGACTATTTACAGAAGCCAATTAGCTTACAAACCTGTGTAGGAAGGAACTGCAGAGGCTGGTTTACACTGAAGATAAATACAAAATGCTGGAGTAACTCAGCAGGCCAGGCAGCAACTTTGGAGAGAAGGACTGGATTCTGAAGAAGAGTTCTTAACCAAAATGTCACCTGTTTCTCCTCTCCAGAGATGCTGCCTGGCCCGCTGAGTTACTCCAGCATTTTGTATCCATCTTCAGTGTAAACCAGCCTCTGCAGTTCCTTCCTACACAGGTTTGTAGGCGAATTGGCTTCTGTAAATAGTCTCCAGTGTGTAGCGTTTTGTGCCTGACAAACCTGCTCGTCTTTGAAGTGTTGGAGGAAGCCAGAGCACCTGGAGAAAACCCACGCTGGTCAAGGGGAGAACGTACAAACTCCGTACAGACAGGATGGAACCCGGGTCTCTGGCGCTGTAAGACAGCAACTCTCCCGCTGCGCCACCGTGCCGCACCTAGCTGTTGTCAGCATTGTCCTTTAATAACATATTATATCCTGCAACATTCTCTACACATTGATGTCTCCTTCGTTCGACACTCTCTAACTCAGGCCTTGCTGACACTGTTGTTATGTTGACAACCTTGCCATCAGTAACCAGACTGAATACAATCCAACTCCACATACAGCACTTCATACAAAAACCAAACACAATGTTAACCAATTGTTAGCAAGTTGCTTCTGATTACAGATTCATTGCTCGCCCTCAGCTGTAGCAGTTTCATCAAATTAAATATTAAGTCTTCCACCCCTACCCCCTCAGAAGGCAGTGGAGGCCAATTCTCTGAATGCATTCAAGAGAGAGCTAGATAGAGCTCTTAAGGATAGCGGAGTCAGGGGGTATGGGGAGAAGGCAGGAACGGGGTACTGATTGATAATGATCAGCCATGATCACATTGAATGGTGGTGCTGGCTCGAAGGGCCGAATGGCCTCCTCCTGCACCTATTGTCTATTGTCTATTGTCTATATTCTCCCCTTTAGTAAAACTCTGAGTAGTCATAGAGCCATGCAGCACGGAAACAGGCCCTTCGGCCCATCATGCCCATGCCGACCAACTTGGTCCATCTATGCTAGTCATGTTTGCCCGCATTTAGCTCATATCCCTCTAAACCTTTCCTATCCATGTAATTGCCCAAGTGTCTTTAAAATGTTGTGATTATACCTGCCTCAACTACCTCCTCGTTCCATGCACCCAACCATATATTGCCCCTCAGGTTCCTGTTAAATCTTTGCCCAGGGTCTCGACCCGAAACGTCACCCATTCCTTCTCTTCAGAGACGCTGCCTGACCCGCTGAGTTACTCCAGCATTTTGTGTCTATCTTAAATCTATGTCCTCTGGTTCTTGATTCCCTCTGACCATGAGTAAAGGTAAACCACTGTTTTTCACACGGAGGGTGATAGGTGTATGGAACAAGCTGGCAGGGGAGGTAGTTAAGGGACTATGACAGAACTTGAAAGACATGTGGACGGGTTATTGAGAGATTGAGCCAAACGTAGACAGATGGGGACTCCCAGGAGTCAATATTACCTACAACTTCTCCTGGATCACCCAAATTGAGGCAATGCCAAACAAAGGCACACCAGCGCCTCTACTTTCCTGGAAGGCTTAGGAAGTTTGGCATATCCTCTACAACTCTCACCAACCTGTACAGTTGCACTGTTCTACAGAATGCATTTTATCGGGATGCATCACAGCTTGGTTTGGGAACAGCTCCATCCAAGACCGTAAGGAATAGCAGCGAATTATGGATGCAACCCAGACCATCACACAACCCAACCTTCATTCTGTTGACCCCATCTACACCTCACGCTGCCTCAGCAAGGCCAGCAGCATAATCGAGGACCAGTCACACCCTGGCCACTCCCTCTTTCATATTTTATTTTATTTTCATATTTCAGATACAGCGCGGAAACAGGCCTTTTCGGCCCACCAAGTCCGCGCCGCCCAGCGATCCCCGCACATTAACACTATCCTACACACACTAGGGACAATTTTTTTTTTTTAACATTTACCCAGTCAATTAACCTACATACCTCCCCTCTCCCATCGGGCAAGAGGTACAGAAGTGTGAAAACGCACACCTCCAGATTCAGGGACAGTTTCTTCCCAGCTGTTATCAGGAAACTGAATTATCCAGCACAACCAGAGAGCAGTGCTGAACTGCTATCTGCCTCATTGGTGGCCCTCGGACTATCCTTGATCGGACTTTGCTGGCTTTACCTTGCACTAAACGTTATTCCCTTATCATGTAGCTAAAAAACTGTAAATATATCGATTGTAATCATGTATTGTAGGCCATTTAGAACTGAGATGAGGAAAAACTTCTTCAGTCAGAGAGTTTTGAATCTGTGGAATTCTCTGCCTCAGAAGGCAGTGGAGGCCAATTCTCTGAATGCATTCAAGAGAGAGCTAGATAGAGCTCTTAAGGATAGCGGAGTCAGGGGGTATGGGGAGAAGGCAGGAACGGGGTACTGATTGAGAATGATCAGCCATGATCACATTGAATGGCGGTGCTGGCTCGAAGGGCCGAATGGCCTCCTCCTGCACCTATTGTCTATTGTTTATTGTCTATTGTCTATTGTCTTTCTGCTGACGTATTCGCACTAAATAAAAGCTTTTCACTGTTGCTCGGTATATGTGACCATAAACTAAACTAAACCAAATTTGGGTTGGTATGGACAAGATGGGCCGAAGGGCCAGTTGTTGTGCTGTGTGACTCTTTGACTATTAACTGTTTCAAGAGCTAGCTTTGAACGATGGTCAGAGCTTACAGTTTCACAGTTGGGGAGAGATTGGCGCACAAAACAAGCATTGCATGTAACACAGGCACACGTTTAACACTGGTTCCAGCAATGAGAACATAATTATAAATTAGTCAAAAGTTGGCCAGGTATCAGAACCCCATAGAGAAAATTTAAAAAAATGTAATTACTGGTGGAATGCAGGAAAAAAAAAATCACAAATGGAGATTAATATTGTAAATCTGTGCTTACAACTGAAGAAATGCAGCAAAATTGGTGGTGTAAACTCTGACCAGTCTGAAGAAGGGTCTCGACCCGAAATGTCATCTATTCCTTTTCTCCAGAGATGCTGCCTGACCCGCTGAGTTACTCCAGCATTTTGTGTGTGTCATGGGTGTAAAGTACATTCTGTCCTGGGCCTCCTCCATTGTCAGAGTGAGGCCACATCCAAATTAGAGAAACAGCACCTCATATTTCGCAGTATGATATATTGATTTCTCTAGCTTCAGGTAACCTCTGCATTCCCTCTCCCTCTCTGTCCCTCCCCCACCCTAGTCATCCTGCCAGTTTCACTGTTCGTATCCCTTCGTTATACCCTCCTCCACAGCCAACAATAGACCATTGTGGGCTTCACCTTTCCCTGGTCATCGGTGCCAGCTCTGATTTGTTCGGTACCTTTTCATACCTCTAGTCCCCCTCTCCCCTGCCCCTCAATCTGAAGAAGGGTCTCGACCAGATCGAAGCGTCACCTATTCCTTCTCTCCAGAGATGCTGCCTGACCCGCTGAGTCGCTCCAGCATTTCGCGTCTATCTTTGGCGCAAACTCCTGGTGGTATGATGGACATTGACAGAAGGAGATATTTTGTTCCTTGACTTGGCACATTGCCAACTTACCAAGCTAACAATGCACAACATTGGCGGCACGGTAGCGCAGCGGTAGAGTTGCTGCCTTACAGCGAATGCAGCGCCGGAGACTCAGGTTCGATCCTGACTACGGGCGCCGTCTGTACGGAGTTTGTACGTTCTCCCCGTGACCTGCGTGTGTTTTCTCCGAGATCTTCGGTTTCCTCCCACACTCCAAAGACGTACAGGTATGTAGGTCAATTGACTGGGTAAATGTAAAAATTGTCCCTAGTGTGTGTAGGATAGTGTTAATGTGCGGGGATCGCTGGGCGGCGCGGACTCGGTGGGCCGAAGGGCCTGTTTCTGCGCTGTATCTCTAAATCTAAAATCGAAACATGTCATTTCTTGGCGATAATTTCCAAAATCACAACTCAACATAAAAGCTTCCAATTAAGAAGTCAGCGGGCAATCATCTACAGGAACAAATAAGTATGCCACAACTGAATATAATATTTTTCATCCTTATTAATTCTGCGGAGTGATTCGGAACAAAATATTTCAGACTTTAGACTTCGGAGATGCAGCGTGGAAACAAGGCCTTCAGCTCACCTAGTCTGCACCGGCCCAGCGATCACCGGTACTCTAGCACTGTCCTACACACATGGGGGCAATTTACAATTATTACCAAAGGCAATTAATCTACAAACCTGTACGTCTTTCGAGTGTGGGAGGAAACCGGAGCACCCGGGGAAAACCCACACAGTCACAGGGAGAATGTACAGACAGCACCGGATGGAACCTGGGTCTCTGGTGCTGTAAGGCAGCAACTCTACCGCTGCGCCACCGTGCTGCCCCCATCACTTAAAGCATAAATGAATAGTTTAGTTTACTTTAGTGATACAGCGTGGAAACAATCCCTTCGACCCACCGAGTCCACGCCGACCATCGATCGCCCGTTCATACTAGTTCATTTAAAACTGAGGTGAGAAAAAACTTTCTCACCCAGAGAGTTGTGAATGTGTGGAATTCTCTACCACAGAAGGCAGTGGAAGGCAATTCACTGGATGGATTTAAGAGAGAGTTAGATAGAGCTCTAGGGGCTAGTGGAATCAAGGGATATGGGGAGGATGCAGGCACGGGGTATTGATTGTGGATGATCAGCCATGATCACAATGAATGGCGGTGCTGGCTTGAAGGGCCGAATGGCCTCCTCCTGCAACTATTTTCTATGTTTCTGTTTCAATGTAAGTTCTATGTTATTCCACTTTCTCATCTACTCCCTACACATTAGGGGGAATTTTGCAGAGCTCGATTGACTTAAAAACCCACACGTCTTTGGAATGTAGGGGGAAACCGGGGCACCTGGAGGAAACCCATGCGGGTTTCACAGGGAGAACATGTAAACTCCACACAGACAGCACCTGAGGTCAGGATTGAACCCGGGTCTCCGGCGCTGTGAAGCAGCAGCTCTACCCGCTGCGCCACTGTGCCGCCCATATGAATGATAAGTAATGAGAAAATAGATATTTAATAAAATCACAAATCTAATGCCAGCAAGAATTTTTACAACCTATTTCAGCAGCAGTGTGCTTTTTCTAATCATTAATTTGATTAAATAGTAGAATTAGCAGGATGATTTCTTTAGGCCAATTTTTGGTCAGTGTGAATTTCGATCAAACTAGGAAAATAAACAAAAGACGCTCACTAGAAGGAGAATGTAGGAAGGAACTGCAGACGCTGGTTTACACCGAAGATAGACACAAAATGCTGG
Organism: Rhinoraja longicauda; assembly: GCF_053455715.1. Taxonomy (NCBI): domain Eukaryota; kingdom Metazoa; phylum Chordata; class Chondrichthyes; order Rajiformes; family Arhynchobatidae; genus Rhinoraja; species Rhinoraja longicauda. Next base: position 10,218,587 of record NC_135956.1, on the reverse strand, counting down.
AGTAACTCAACGGGTCAGGCAGCATCTCTGGAGAGAAGGAATAGGTGGCATTTCGGGTCAAGATCCTTCTTCAGACTGAGAGTCGGGGGAAAGGAAAGATATAGACGGATATATAGAGAGATATAGAACAAATGAATGTAAGATATGAGAAAAAATAATGATGATTAAGGAAACAGGTTGCGGGCTGGGTGAAAACGAGTTACAGACAACGAGACTCAACAAGACTTTGAAGCTAGTACAATGAGATGGGTGGAAGAGGGAAGGAGAGAGAGGGGATGTAAGGGTTACTTATATTGAGAAATCAATATTTCATACCGGCTCATACACCATGCTAATTTACTAAAGGGTTTGTAAGTTAGACAGTTATATCCCCGGTGACCATTAAGGGCCTGTCCCACTTCGGCGATTGTTTAGGTGACGACCGGCGACTAGGCTGACACCACACGGTCACCTGTACAGTCGTGAGTATGGTCTCCAAAGAGTCGTAGCGTTTTTCTGGTCGCTGCTGGATTTTGAAATGTAAAAAAAATTTCAGCGACTGTTGGTTTGACGCCAATGATCGTAGCTTGACGTCTCCTGAGGTGGGTGCAGTCGTGGGTTGCCGCCAGGTTGTCGCCAGGTGACTTAGGTTGTCGCCGGTGCCGACTTCGGTGAATTCCATTGGCGATTAACTACGTCAACCTACTTCAACCGGCGACAGGTACGGGCGTCAAAACCGGAGGCCAAAATGACGGGAATTGTCTTCAGTTGTAGCTTGTCGTAGCTTGTCGCGGGTGGACGTAGGTTGACTTCAGTTGTCGTAGGTTGTCGCCTGTGTGGTCGTAGGTGCGGTCGTAGGTGCGGTCGTAGGTGGACGTCCTAAGTCGCCGGTTGTCGGTAGCTTGCCGTAGCTTGGCGTCGACTAGGTGGTAGGTTGTTGTAACTTGTCGTAGACATTGTCATGGGGGGGGGGGGTCCAGTCGCCGGTTTTTCGGCGAACTGCTACGACTATGACAGTCGCCGGCAGTCGCCTAAAAAATCGCCTAAGTGGGACAGGCCCTTTAGAATAGGTCAAGTGATTGGAAGACAAGACTTCAGCGTCAAAGTGGCGCAGCAGTGGAGTTGCTGCCTTACAACACCAGAGGCCCGGGTTTGATCCTGACTATGGATGCTGTCTGTACGGAGTTTGCACGTTCTTCCTGTGACTGCGTGGGTTTTCTCCGGGTGCTCCGGTTTCCTCCCACACTCCAAAGACGTGCAGGTTTGTAGGTTAATTGGCCCCCTGTAAATTGCCTCCAGTGTGTAGGATGCTAAAGTGGAATAACATAGATAGACACAAAATGCAGCAGTAACTCAGCGGGTCAGACAGAATCCCTGGAGAAAAGGAATGGGTGACATTTTGGTTCAGAACTCCTCCAGACCGTCAGAAGAAGGATCTCGACCCCAAAATGTTACCTATTCCTTTTCTCCAGAGATGCTGCCTGACCCGCTGAGTTACTCCAGCATTTTGTGTCTATCTTCAGTATAAACCAGCATCTGCAGTTCCTTCCTGAACATACAACGAGGGTACTGGTGGTGCCAGGTCAGCATGGACTCGGTGGGCCGAAGGGCCTGTCTCAACGCTGTTTCTCCAAATGAAACTAAACTAAACTAAACTAATTTGTATTGTTCTGGCCAAATCCACTCACCATGTTGGACAACCTACAAAATGTTAAAGTGCAATAAAAATTAATACCATATGTTTGTGCAGTGGTATTAGCAGCCGTGTTTGTGGGTGCAGCAAAGTATTTCAGGTACTATATCATTATTCGAACAATGTTAATGGTTCTTGTGTTCAAACAATAAACATTTTACTCTATAAAATATAAAGACCATGCCCTTGAAAGTAAGGAATGTGCATATTTGTTACTGAAGCAAAACAAGTTCTTAAGTGTATTCAATACTTGATAATATTTATTGGGTACAGTCCGATTCACCTCTGCCCCATTGCGGACATTGGACTTTGTCTCTGGGACTTTGTTTCTGATGCGCTACATTGCAGAGTGAAAGGCCTGGATAGAGTGGATGTGGAGAGGATGTTTCCACTGGTGGGAGAGTCTAGGACTAGAGGTCATAGCCTTAGCATTAAAGGGCGCTCCTTTAGGAAGGAGTTGAGGATGAATTTCTTTAGTCAGACGGTGGTGAATCTGTGGAATTCTTTGCCACAGGAGGCTGTGGAGGTCAATTCAATTAATATTTTCTTGATTAGTGTGGGTATCATATCATATCATATCATATATATACAGCCGGAAACAGGCCTTTTCAGCCCACCAAGTCCGTGCCGCCCAGCGATCCCCGTACATTAACACTATCCTACACCCACTAAGGACAATTTTTACATTTACCCAGCCAATTAACCTACATACCTGTACGTCTTTGGAGTGTGGGAGGAAACCGAAGATCTCGGAGAAAACCCACGCAGGTCACGGGGAGAACGTACAAACTCCTTACAGTGCAGCACCCGTAGTCAGGATCGAACCTGAGTCTGCGCTACCGTGACTACCGAGACTGCTGCGCTACCGTGCCGCCCGTATCAAGGGTTACGGGGAGAAGGCGGGAGAATGGGGTTAGGAGGGAGAGATAGATCAGCCATGATTGAATGGCGGAGTAAATTTAATGAGCTGAATGGCCCAATTCTGCTGCTATCACTCATGACCTTATGACCATATCAACTATATTCTGCATCTTGTACCTTCCCCTTTGCTATTCTTATTAGTACAAGTTTGAGTTGACTGTATTTATGCATTGTAATTTTATAGAAATACAGCGAGGAAACAGGCCCTTCAGCCTGCCGAGTCTGCGCCAACTAGCGATCCCCGTTATACTAGCACACATTACACACTGGAGACAATCTGCTATGTTTACCAAAGCCTATTAACTTACAAAGTCGCATGTGTTTGGAGTGTAGGTGGAAACCGGAGCACCCGGAGAATACCCACGAGGTCACGGGGAGAATGTACAAACTCCGTACAGACAGCCCCCAGGGTCAGGATCGAACCCGGGTCTCTAGTGCTGTCAGGCAGCGAGCTCTACCACTACAACACTGTGCCGTCCTGTTTATTTGAACTGTTCGGACAGCATGTCGAACAGAGCTTTTCACTCTACCTCGGTACACGTGACAATAATAAACCTAAACCTAAATATAAGAGCAGAATTTCTCCGGAGGTGAGGGAGGACATCTGGGCAAAAGGCTTGTGCTGTGGCGACTCTCCCACTGAAGCCATGTATTCTAATCCCATTTTGCTGCCCATTTCACGGTGGCACGGTGGCGCAGCGGTAGAGTTGCTGCCTTACAGCGCTTGCAACGCCGGAGACCCGGGTTCGATCCCGACTACGGGCGCTGTCTGTACGGAGTTTGTACGTTCTCCCTGTGACCTGCGTGGGTTTTCCCCGAGATCTTTGGTTTCCTCCCACACTCCAAAGATGTACGGGCTTGTAGGTAAATTGACATGGTAAATGTAAATTGTCCCTAGTGTGTGTAGGATAGTGTTGATATGCGGGGATTGCTGGTCGGTGGGCCGAAGGGCCTGTTTCCGTGCTGTATCTCTCAACTAAACTAAACTAAACATCCTTTGTATTCCTTTATATTCTTCCATGTCAAATCTTTCCTAAACGCCCCGTTAAATGATTTTACAGTCATGGTATTGCATTTTGTTGAGTCTAACCAGGGCAGGACCTACACCGTGACTGGAAGGACTCTGGGGAGCGTTGTAGAGCAGAGGGTTCGAGGAGTGCAGGTACATGGATGTGGATACGATGTTGGATGTGGAGAGGATGTTTCCACCAGTGGGAGAGTCTCGGAGCAGAGGGCACAGCCTCAGAATAAAAGGATGTACCTTTAGAACGGAGAATTCTTTAGACAGAGGGTAGTGAATCTGTGGAATTCATTGCCAAAGAAGGGGAAAAGATTTATTCGGAACTTGAGAGGCAACGTTTTTTACACAAAGTGTGGTGGGGAGTATGGAATGAGCTGCCGGAGGAGGTCGTTGAGGCAAGTACGATCACAATATTACAAGGATAGGAGAGGCTTAGAGGGATATGGGCCAAACACAGGTAGGTGGAACTAGTGTAGATGGTCCGTTGTAGGCAAGCTGGGCCAAGGGGCTTGTTTCCACACTGTATCACTCTGTGACTCTATGACTCTATGAGGATGTTGCCAGGACTAGAGGGTCTGAGTCTTTGGGAGAGGTTGAGCAGGCTGGGACTCTATTCCTTGGAGCGCAGGAGGATGAAGGGTGATCTTCTAGAGGTGTATAAAATCATGAGAGGAATAGATCGGGTAGATGCACAGAGTCTCTTGCCCAGAGTAGGTGAATCGAGGACCAGAGGACCTAGGTATAAGGTGACGGGGAAAGGTTTTAATAGGAATCTAAGGGTACCTTTTTCACACAAAGGGTGGTGGGTGTATGGAACAAGCTGCCAGAGGAGGTAGTTGAGGCAGGGACTATCCCAACGTTTAAGAAACAGTTGGACAGGTACATGGATAGGACAGGTTTGGAGGGACACGGGCCAAACGCGGGCAGGAGGGGGACTAGTATAGCTGGGACATGTTGGCTGGTTTGGGCAAGTTGGAGTGAAGGGCCTATTTCCATGCGGTATCACTCTATGACTCTAGGCACTCTCTTCCAGGTATAAGTTTTAGATTCAATCAAGGTCTCAAGGTCATGGTCGATTGGTCTTTATTATCACATGTACAGGCGTACAGTGAAATTTATTTTATTGTTTACAGTTCAGTGAAGTGTTGCCATACTTAAGCATAAGCATATCGGGGCCCGATCCAGGTGAGCCCCAGGCTTCTGCAGGACCTGCATTTGTCCGGATCGTCCCGCCAACCCTCATCCCAGACCCCGCTTCACCTCTCCCTCCGGCCCTTGCTCCTCACGTCTGTTGTTGCGGGCTCCCTCCCTCCCTCCCTCCCTCCTCTCCGATTCTCTGGTCCTCGAGGGGCCGAGGCTCGGTGGCTCCCTCTGCAGGCCACAGCACGCCACCCATTCCGTCTGATCTACTGATGTGTAGGACTGCCTATCAGCAAAAAGCCTTGACCTGGTCCACCTTAAAGTTGCTGCAATTTATAGGATCTGCTGCCAGAGGAGGTCATTGTGGATAGCATTTAAAAGACACTTGGACAGGCATGTGGAAAGGAATGGTTTGGAGGAGTATGGACCAAACGCGGGCTAATGGGACTAGCTTAGATGGGGCATTTTGGTTGGCATGGACCTTTAAGCATTAGTGATACAGAACAGAACAGCCACTTCAGCCCGCCTAGTCCGCCCCAACTAGTAATCACCATGTACTTGAGCACTATCCTACACACTGGGGACAATTTACAACTTCTACCAAAGCCAGTTAACCTACCAGCCTTCATAAGTTCATATGTGTTAGGAGCAGAATTAGGCCATTCAGCCCAATCAAGTCTACTCCGCCATTCAATCATGGCTGATCTATCTTTCTCTCTCAACCCCATTCTCCTGCCTTCTCCCCATAATCCCCGATACTCTGTACGTCTTTAGAGTGTGGGAGGAAACCGGAGCACTCGGAGAAAACCCACGCGGTCACGGGGGGGGGGGGGGGATGTACAATCTCCGTACAGACAGCACCTGTAGTTAGGATCGAACCCCGGTCTCTGGCTCTGTGAGGCAGCAACTCTTCCTTGCTGTATGAATCAATGACTCCACGACTCCTCGAGTGGTTTTATTTCCTGAAATGTTATTAATTCCACCAAAGTAAAATGCGGTCTAGGATTAAGCAAGTATGCTTTCAAATTGCTTTTTATAACCTCATTCAGAACTATTTGGAATTTACAGTATGGCATACTCCATTAATAATCTTTCCAATCGGATTAGATTTAGTGTAATTCAGGCATTCATAGAAGTAATAAATATAATTTACATCTTGCTCATTTAACTCTCTGCTGGGATTTCTGGAAACAGTAAGCCATGGAGCCAAAGTGCTAGAAAATAAACCGATGGGACTCAATCTGTGATTAATCCGTGCCAGAACGACTCGTGAAAGAGCATAAAAACTAATACTGCAACTTCATTGTGTCACATCAGTCAGAAGCCAGCTATTCATTCACCACATCTCAATTTCGTAAGTGGTTACCAGCTTAGGCTGATTAAAGTCATGCCTGGACAGCAGGGAACAGGCCCTTCAGCCCGACTGGTCGGCAGCACGGTGGCAGAGCGGTAGAGTTGCTGCCTCACAGCGCCGGAGACCCAGGTTCAATCCCGACTACGGGTGCTGTCTGTACGGAGTTTGTACGTTCTCCCCATTACTGTGTGGGTTTTCTGCTGCTCTGATTTCCTCCCACATTCCAAAGATGTGCAGGGTGCCAGGGGTTATTGGGAATAGGCAGGAGAATGGGGTTGAGAGGGAAAGATAGATCAGCCATGACTGAATGGCAGAGTAGACGTGATGGGCCGAATGGCCTAATTCTGCTCCTATCACTTGTGCCTGTGCCTTTTAAAGAAGAAGAAAGACTCTATCTTTAGGAGACTCCAATCGTTAGTCATTAGTCTTTAGTTAAAAAGTGAAAAACTTTTAGTTTTAGTTTAGAGATACAGCGCGGAAACAGGCCATTCGGCCCACCGAGTCCGCACCGACCAGCGATCCCCTCTCACATTAGGGACAATTTACATCTTATACCAAACCAATTAACCTACAAACCTGTACATCTTTGGAAAGTAGGAGGAAACCGAAGATCTCGGAGAAAACCCACGCAAACTCCATACAGACAGCACCCGTAGTCAGGATCGAACCCGGGTCTCTGGCGCTGTAACGCAGTTGCTCTACCCCTGCGCCACCGTGTCACCCTTTTGTTGCATGCTGACCAGGCAATACGTAATTACAATTGAGCTGTCCACAGTGTGCAGATACATGATAAGAGGCTCGGTGGGCCAAAAGGCCTGTGTCTCTAAACTAAACTAATCTGTTTAGTGTTGTACATTAATTTGTTATGAATTGCGATTAAATGAAATAAATTGTGTGAATGTATACTGCAAGCATGCTGAATAATAGCTTTCTAAACAGAAATAGCTTTGTAAAGAGTCTGAAGAAGGGTCTCGACCCGAAACATCACACATTCTTTCTCTCCTGAGATGCTGCCTGACCTGCTGAGTTACTCCAGCATTTTGTGAAATAAGTGCTTTCTCAACAGAATCAGGTAAAAATGTGAAGCAGAAAGATTGCATGGTTATTAATACAGTGAAATGGGGTTAATTGGACAGTTCTTTCACGGGCACAGTGCTCCAAATTATATTCTTCTGTACCGCACCGTGCTATGATTCAATAATTCTATCAATTATTGACCGCTTGCCAACATGAAGTTATCCTTCTGTGTGAGAAAGCCAAAATATGCTCAGAATTACTGGAATTCCGGTCTGTAAAATAACAGATCAGTATCCATCTTAACAACTTCCAGAGTTCTACGAAATGCAAAGACCTTTACCGTCCATTATCTTCACAATATGCATCACTGTAAAAATAACACTCCGTTCTCAAGCTCTTAGGTATTTAGTAATATTTGACTCTGAGGCTGTCACCTTTGGCTGAATTCTCTCATCGTCCTTTCTGCTTCCGATGCTTTGGCCACCCATATCTTTTTCTTTCCTTCAGAGCAATTTAGTTTAGTTTATTAGTTCATAAGTTCATAAATGATAGGATCAGAATTAGGCCATTCGGCCCTATCAAGTCTACTCCGCCATTCAATCATGGCTGATCTGTAAAGTGTTGCATTTTGGGACGTCTAACATGGGCAGGACCGACATAGTGAATGGTGTTGTAGAGCAGAGTACAGGTGCATGGTTCTTTGAAGGTCGAGTCATAGGTAGATAAGGTGGTCAAAAGGCTTTTGGCACATTGGCCTTCATCAGACAGAGTATTGAGTATTGAAGTTGGGAGGTCATGTCGCAGTTGTATAAGACGTTAGTGAGACCGCATTTAGAGTATTGTGTTCAGTTCTGGGCAGCATGTTATAGGAAAGATATTGTCAAGCTTGAAAGGGTACAGAGAAAATTTACGAGGATGTTGTCAGGACTAGAGGGTGTGAGCTATAGGGAGAGGTTGAGTAGGCTGGGTCTCTATTCCTTGGAGCGCAGGAGGATGAGAGGTGATCTTATAGAGGTGTATAAGAAAATAATGGAGATGCTAGTACAAATCGAAGGTATTTATTCACAAAATGCTGGAGTAACTCAGCAGGTCAGGCAGCATCTCAGGAGAGAAGGAATGGGCGACGTTTCAGGTCGAGGCCCTTCTTCAGACCTTATAGAGGTGTATAAGATCATGAGAAGAATAGATCGGGTAGATGCACAGTCTCTTGCCCAGAGTAGGGAAATCGAGGACCAGCGGACATAGGTTCAAGATGAAGGGGAAAAGATTTATTAGGAATCTGAGGGGTAACATTTTCACACAAAGGGTGGTGGGTGTATGGAACAAGCTGCCAGAGGAGGTAGTTGAGTCTGGGACTATCCCAACGTTTAAGAAACTGTTAGACAGGTCCTTGGCAGGACAAGTTTGGAGGGATATGGACCAAGCGCAGGCAAGTGGGAATAGTGAAGCTAGGACATGTTGGCCGGTGTGGGCAAGTTGGGTCGAAGGGCCTGTTTCCACACTGTATCATTCTATGACTCTATCAACCTCTCCCTCCTAACCCCATTCTCCTGCCCATAACCTCTGACACCCGTACTAATCAAGAATCTATCTATGTCCGCCGTAAAAATGTCCATTGACTTGGCTTTTACAGCCGTCTGTGGCAATCAATTCCGCAGATTCACCACCCTCTGACTAAAGAAATTCCTCCTCTTCTCCTTTCTAAAGGTACCTCCTTTGATTCAATGGCTTGTGGTTCTTGTCTGAGGTTCCTGAAGTTGCTGGCATTGGCTTTTGAGCGTTAGCATCTTCCTCCCGATGGAAAAGGGGAGAAGAGGCTCTGACTTGTGTGATAGATGCCCTTGATTATATCATATCATATCATATCATATCATATCATATATATACAGCCGGAAACAGGCCTTTTCGGCCCTCCAAGTCCGTGCCGCCCAGTGATCCCCGTACATTAACACTATCCTAGGGACAATTTTTTACATTTGCCCAGCCAATTAACCTACATACCTGTACGTCTTTGGAGTGTGGGAGGAAACCGAAGATCTCGGAGAAAACCCACGCAGGTCACGGGGAGAACGTACAAACTCCTTACAGTGCAGCACCCGTAGTCAGGATCGAATCTGAGTCTCCGGCGCTGCATTCGCTGTAAAGCAGCAACTCTACCGCTGCGCTACCGCATATTTAAAAAACACTAATTGCTGGAGTAACAGCAAGTCAGGCAGAATTTCTGGAGAACATAAACAAGCAGTGTTTCAGAGCAGGACAATTCTAATTGATATGAACGATTTCTCTAACTTCAAGTAACCCTTTGCTTTCCCTTTCTCTCCATCCCTCTCCCAAGGCTGATCTATCTCTCCCTCCCAACCCCATTCTCCTGCCTTCTGCCCATAACCCCTGACACCCGTACTGATCACAAATCTATCCATGTCTGCCTTAAAAATATTAATTGACAGCCTCCACAGCCATCTGTGGCAACGAATTCCACAGTTTCACTACCCTCTGACTAATGAAATTCTTCCTCATCTCTTTCCTAAATGAATGTCCTTTTATTCTGAGGCCGTGACCTCTGGTCCTAGACTCTCTCACTAGTGGGAACATCACATCCACTCTATCCAGGGCTCTAAACAGTTTAGTTTCGAGATGCCGCTTGGAAACAGGCCCTTCGGCTCATTGAGTCCATGCCGATCGACGATCACACGTACACTAGCACCATCCTGCACACCAGGGACAATTTTACAGAAGCCAATTAACCTACAAACCTGCACGTCTTTGGAGTGTGGAAGGAAACCCGGAGAAAACCCACGCCACTGATGTACAGGTTTGTAGGTTAATTGACCTCAGTAAAAGTGTAAATTGGCCCTAATGTGTAGAAGATCCAGAGCAAGCAAGATCATGAGGGACCCCTGCCACCCCAGTAACGGACTGTTCCAGATGCTACGATCAGGCAAACGCCTCCGTTGTCACGCTGTGAAAACGGAGAGGATGAGACGGAGTTTCTTCCCACAGGCCATCAGGACTGTCAACTTTTATAACTCCAGAGACTAATTTTTATCTCATTATAGTAACTTTATTAACTTTACTTATATGCTGTAACTGTAATTCCTTTTTGTGCACAATCCGCAGGCATTGCCACTTTCATTTCACTGCACATCGTGTATGTGTATGTGACAAATAAACTTGACTTGACTTGACTTGAGGATAGAGCTAGCATACAGGGTGATCGCTGGTCGGCATGGACTCGGTGGGCCGAAGGGCCTGTTTTCGGCACTGTATCTCTAAAGTAAACTAAACTCAACCAATTGACTGAAAATGGACACTGAGTGCTGGAGTGTCACGGGCGGCATCTCTGGAGAGAAGGAATGGGTGACGTTTCCTGAAGGCTGCTTCAGATCCAATTGACCGCCCGGTTTACAGCCTGTTTTACCTTAACGCTGGATCTGAAAAACTATTCCAGGTCAGAAGGTAGTTACAGCAGCCCATGTTCTCAGCTGTTGATCTGCAAACATTCAGCCAACAGCTTACTAAATGCATAAGGGGCTTAGGCTGAAGAATGGGCACAATGTGTGTGTACATGTGCTGTGCATGGCACAGTATGAAACAACTACTGTATCACTTATCCACCGCCACTTGAGTCAATATTTCATTTCCTCCCCACTACTGTGACTTTTATTATTAGGTTCAATTGATAACATATTGGAGCTTGAAATCACATGAGCCTGTAATTTCATGTTGGATTTATGCCAGCCTCCTGAACTGACTCTAGCAAGTTTAGTTTGGTTTAGTTGTGGAAACAGGCCCTTCGGCCCACCGAGTCCGCACCGACCAGCGATCCCCGCACACTAACACTATCCCGCGCACATTAGGGGCAATTTACTTTCATACCAAGCCAGCTAACCGACAAACCTGTACGTCTTTGGAGTGTGGGAGGAAACCGAAGATCTCGAAGAAGACCCACGCAGGTCACGGGGAGAACGTACAAACTCCACCCGTAATCGGGATCGAACCCGGGACCGGGAGCTCAGGCGCTGTAAGGCAACAACTCTACCGTGCCGGCCTAGTAAAAACGCTCGGTTACATCCCTGTTTTTGTTTACCATTCCCCGCATGCCTTCTTGATTTCTCTGCTTTCTACCAAAATGATGGAACTTTCAATTTGGAAAGTATAGCTTAGTTTGTTGCCTGCCTGATTTTGGCCCATATACCCCTAAACCTGTCCTATCCATGTACCTGTCTAACTGCTCCTTAAACATTGCGATAGTCCCTGTCTCAACTACCTCCTCCGGCAGCTCGTTCCATACACCCACCACCCTTTGAGTGAAAAAGATACCCCTCAAACCTATAAAATCATTCGCTTTTATCGCCATCTATTCCCTTTATCCCGTACCTATACACTGTGAATGGCTCAATTGTAATCATGTATTGTCTTTCCGCTGGCTGGATTGCACGCAACAAAAGCTTTTCACTGTACCTCAGTACACGTGATAATAAACTAAAGTAAACTAGTCTACACTAAACCATGTCTTTCATATCTAGAATCTCTCCAAAAGATGGTAAAGCAAATATGAATCATTTATTCCAAAATATTCCAAAATTGGTATCGAGAACTAGAGGGCAGAGGTTTAAGGTGAAGGGAGAAAGATTTCATACGAATCTGAGGGGTAACTTTTCCGCTTAAAGGGTGGTGGGTGTATGGAATGAGCTGCCGGAGGAGGCAGTTGAGGTAGGGACTATCACAACGTTAAGAACCATTTGGACGGGTACATGGATAGGACAGGTTTAGAGGGATATGAGCCAATTGCAGGCGGGCAGGACTAGTGTAGATGGGACATGTTGCTCATAAGGTCATAAGTGATAGGAGTAGAATTAGGCCATTCGGCCCATCAAGTCTAATCCGCCATTCAATCATGGCTGGTCTATCTCTCCCTCCTAACCCCATTCTTCTACCTTCTCCCCATAACCTCTGACACCTATACTAATCAAAAATCTTTCTATCCCTGCCTTAAAAATATCCACTGATTTGGCCACTACAGCCTTCTGTGGCAAATAATTCCACAGATCCACCACCCTCTGACTAGAGAAACTTCTCCTCATCTCCTTTCTAAAAGAACGTCTTTTAATTCTGAAGCTATGGCCTCTGGTCCTAGACTCTCCCACTAGTGGAAACATCCTCTCCACATCCACTCTATCCAGGCCTTTCACTATTCTGTATGTTTCAATGTGTTCCCCCCTCATTCTTCTAAACTCCAGCGAGTACAGGCACAATGTCGACAAACATTTATATTAGGTTAACCCACTCATTCCATTCTTGTAAACCTCCCCTGGACCCTCTCCAGGGCCAGCACATCCTCCCTCGGATATGGTGCCCAAAATTGCTTACAATATTCCAAATGCGGCCTTACCAGTGCCTTGTTCGAGCCTCAGCATTATATCCCCGTTTTTGTTTACAGGCCCTCTTGAAATAAATGCCAGCATTGTGTTTGCTTTCTTTACTACCAATTCGACTTGCAGATTAACCTTTTGGGAACCCTGCACCAGCACTCCCAAGTCTGTTTGCACCTCCGATTTCTGGATTCTCCCCCCATTTAGAAAATAATCCACGCCTTTATTCCTACACTACCAAAATGCATGACTCCACACTTTGCTACACTATATTCCATCTGCCACTTCTCTGCCCACTCTCCCAACCTGTCCAAGTCCTTCTGCAGAGTCCCTGCTTTCCCTACACTGCCTGCCCCTCCACCTATTTTCGTATCATCCGCAACCTTGGCCACAAAGGCTTTAACCCCTTCGTCCAAATCATTAATATACAATGTGAAGAGCAGTGGGCCCAGCACCGAGCCCTGCGGAACTCCACTAGTCAATGGCAGCCAACTAGAAAAAGCCCCCTTTATCGCCACTCTTTGCCTTCTGCCTTCCAGCCAACCTGCTATCCATGCTAGTATCTGCCCTGTGATACCATGGCCTCTCATCTTCCTTAGCAGCCTCCAATACTATCCCACTTTCCCATCCACTCTCTACACACTAGGGGCAATTTACACTGGCTGTGTGGAGTTTGTACGCTCTCCCTGTGACCACGTGGGTTTTCCTCTGGGTGCACTGGTTTCCTCCCATATTCTAAAGACGAGCGTGTTTGTAGGTTAATCGGCCCTCGGGGCCAAACACGCACGTCTTTAGAATATGGGAGGAAACCAGAGCACCCAGAGGAAAACCCACGTGGTCCCAGGGAGAGCAAACAAACTCCACACAGACCGTGGCCAAGGTCAGGATCGAAATCGGGTCTCAGCCGCTGAGGGGCAGCAGCTCTACCAGCAGCTACACTATATTCCATCTGCCGCCTGATTCATTTCATTGCCGCTAATTCATTTGTTTTATATGCTGTTGAAAGATTTCAATATCCGACGAGTGGCGTGTGCATATTTTGCTTTCCGTACCTCTTCTGAGCGTCAATGATAATAATCCTGTCTCCAATTAAGGTTTCTCCAACTGTTCTCCGGTTACATGTTCAGAATTAAAGAGGGGAGAAGCATTTCATGAGAACATTTCACCACACTTTTTAGTCCTGATTGTTGAAAGTATAGCACGCAGTGATTTCATTGCTTTCCACACAAGGTCCTGTTTCATCTTGGTAGAATAGCATGAACGTATGGCTTTCCGTCATATGCATCAAATTATTTGAACATAGAACAGTGCAGCACAGGAACAAGCCTTTGGGTCCGTGATGTCTGTGTCGAACATGATGCTAAGTTAAACTAATCTCTGCCTGCAATTGATCCATATCCCTCCATTCCCAGCACTATGTCAAGTCAAGTCACTTTTATTTGTATAGCACATTTAAAAACAACCCACGTTGACCAAAGTGCTGTACATCAGTTCAGGTACTAAAGAACGAACATACCATGGCACACAAACATAACAGCACATACATAAACAGTTCACAGCGCCCCCTCAGAGGGCCTCAAACGCTATGGAGTAGAAATACGTTTTGAGCCTGGACTTAAAGGAGTCGATGGAGGGGGCAGTTCTGATGGGGAGAGGGATGCTGTTCCACAGTCTCGGAGCTGCAACCGCAAAAGCGCGGTCACCCCTGAGCTTAAGCCTAGACCGCGGGGTAGTCAGTAGCCCCAAGTCGGCCGACCTGAGAGGCCTATGGTAACAATGGCACTTTATCTGTCATACGTGCCAAGGTACAGTGAGATTCATTTTTGTATACAGTTCAGTACAAGTACCAACAGACATGAGCACTTAGATACATCTTAGAAAAGCATCTTTTAGTTTAGTTTGGAGATACAGCGCGGAAAGAGGCCCTTTGGTCCACCGAGTCCGCACCGACCAGCGATCCCCGCACACTAACGCTGTCCCACATACACTAGGGACTATTTACAATCACATCAAGCCAATTAACCTACAAACCTGTACGTCTTTGGAGTGTGGGAGGAAACCGGTGTTCTCGGAGAAAACCCACACAGTCACGGGGAGAACGTACAAACTCCGTACAGATGGCACCCATAGTCTGGATCAAACCCGGGTCTCTGGCGCTGTAAGCGCTATAAGGCAGCAACTCCACCGTTGCGCCACCGTGCCACCCACATCTCAGCTACAGTACAGGTGTTTAGCAATGGTACACTGAGACAGGATACAGAGTCGCCAGTTTGGTGCCATTTCCAAGTCCCAGTTGTTGTAAGTGCAGGGATCTTGACCTGACCGTGAAGGCCCGTTGTCATGGCGATGTTGCAGGGTCGGCCTGGCCAAGCGTAGCCGTGGTGTCCTCCGCCGCTGCTCCACCACCGCTGTAGGCCGCGCGCGGTCCACGTGCTCGGCCTCTTGGAGCGGCGCCCGATCCAGCCCAGCCCCAGGCTGCTACAGGGCCTCCAGCGGCCCACTCCCCCGTCCAGGCCGTGCACTCCCTCCCACAGCGGGTCTGCTCACTGGCCCTCCGTCCCACTCCCTCCACTCTGGGCGGGTGGGCCAGGCCTCCAGGTAGGTCTGTCCTGCAGGGAAATATTGCCATGAGATTTCATGTATTCCTGAGGAAATTAGAAGGGCTTTAGTTTTATGTCTAACCTGACAAATAGCATGCACCTTCCTCTGATCAAATATTAGCCCAAATTACACACTCTAAAACTTTATGGGCTTGAGTCCAGAGTCTTATGATTCAAAATATATGTGGATGGCACAGTGGCACAGCTGGTACAGCCACTGCCTCACAGCGCCAGAGACCCGGGTTCCATTCTAACCTCGGATGCTGTCTGCATGGAGTTTGCACGTTCTCCCTGTGACAATAGACAATAGACATTAGACAATAGGTGCAGGAGTAGGCCATTCGGCCCTTCAAGCCAGCACCACCATTCAATGTGATCATGGCTGATCATTCTCAATCAGTACCCCGTTCCTGCCTTCTCCCCATACCCTCTGACTCCGCTATCCTTAAGAGCTCTATCTAGCTCTCTCTTGAATGCAATTGGGTTTCCTCTTACATCCCAAAGACGTGCAGGTTTGTAGGATAATTGGCCCTCTGTAAATTTCCCCCAGTATGGAGGTCATAGTGGGATAAAATAGAACTAGTGTGAACGAGTGATCAAACAGACTCGGTGGGCCGAAGGGGCTGTTTCCACGCTGTATCCCCAAACTAAACCAAACTAAACTAAACTAAATTAAACTAAACTAAAATAAAGTGTACTCCAAAGACGTACAGGTTTGTAGGCGAATTGGCTTGGTAAAATTGTCCCTGGTGAATGTAGGATAGTGCTAGACACGGTGGCGCAGCGGTAGAGTTGCTGCCTTACAGCGAATGCAGCACCGGAGACTCAGGTTCAATCCTGATTACAGGCGCCGTTTGTAAGGAGTTTGTACGTTCTCCCCGTGTCCTGCGTGGGTTTTCTCCGAGATCTTCGGTTTCCTCCCACACTCCAAAGACGTACAGGTTTGTAGGTTAATTGACTGGGTAAATGTAAAAATTGTCCCTAGTGTGTGTAGGATAGTGTTAATGTGCGGGGATCGCTGGGCGGCACGGACTCGGTGGGCCTGTTTCCGCGCTGTATCTCTAAATCTAAAATATAAATATAAATCTAGTATATGGGTATCGCTGGTCAGCATGGACTCGGTGGGCCGAAGGGACTTTATCCATGGTGTATCTCTGAACTAAACGATACGATACGATACGATAGAACTTTATTTATCCCAGGAGGAAAATTGACCTGCCAACAGTCATAAAAACACAAGATGACAAAACAAAATGTAAACGGAAACCATAATCAAAATGAAGCTAAACTAAACTAAACCAAACCAAACCAAAGTAAATAATGAATATTGCCGAATATTCAAATAGCACATGGTGAGCTGAATGAGTAATGCTACGCTGATTAAAACTGCAATAAAGGCATTGAAGGTATTTATTTCACAAAATGCTGGAGTAACTCAGCAGGTCAGGCAGCATCTCAGGGGAGAAGGAATGGGTGACGTTTCGGGTCGAGAACCTTCTTCAGACTTGAAGGTTGTTAGCACTGAATCAGTTGCCAGTGGAGTTGGGGTGTACACTTTCAGGTGCAATATACACATGGCAGCAATGAATTGAACCAATTTTCTTTTCTACTGAATGCATGGTGAGTTCTCTCTGCTGAGTATCTACTTAGGCTGGACAGAGTGCAGAGAGATTTGCGAGGATGTTGCCAGGACTTGAGGGCCTGAGCTATAGGGAGAGGTTGGACAGGCTTGGACTTTATTCCTTGGAGTGCAGAAGGAGGAGGGGTGATCTTACAGAGGTGTTGTATTAGATCATGAGGGAAATAGATTGTTTGGAGAACCAGAGGACATAGGTTTAAAGGGGGGGGGGAAGATTTACTAGGAATCTGAGGGGTAACTTTTTCACGTAAAGGGCGATGGAACGAGCTGCTGGAGGAGGTAGTTGAGGCAGGGACTTGTATTAAGAGACATTGGACAGGTACATGGACAGGATGGATTTAATAATAATAATAATAATAATAATAATAATAATAATAATAATAATAATAATGCATTACATTTATATAGCGCTTTTCATATACTCAAAGACGCTTTACAGGGATTTAAAGAACATAGGGAAGTGAATAAATATATAAATAAGTAAACGAACAGAGAAAGGAGACAGAAGGTGAGGTGACCTTCAGTGGTTGAAGGCAGTACTGAACAGGTGAGACTTCAGTGATGTTTTGAATGTGGTGAGTGAGGAGTCTCTGACGGTTTGGGGTAGTGAGTTCCATAGGGTGGGAGCAGCGATGGAGAAAGCCCTGTCCCCCCAGGATCTGAGTTTGGTCCGCATGGGGGGGGATAGGAGATTGGCAGCAGCAGAGCGGAGGGATATGGGTCAAGTGCAGGCAAGTTGGACTATTGGGACTAGTGGAGATGAGTTGGTCAGTGTGGGTAAATTGGGCTGAAGATCCTGCTTCCACTCTGTGTGAATTTAAGACTTTCACTTTGTCTCAATGAAAATATACAAAAGGTTTTTGCAAGGTTTTCCCTTATATCTGCCTCTGTTTATCCAATTGTCTATTGCTCAATGAGAACAAAGTGACTTCCCGCCAGCATATCGCGGAGTTTTACCGCTTTGAGGAGAAACTGGAGAGGCGTGGACTGTTTTCAGAACTTCATAAATGATCGGAGCAGAATTAGGCCATTTGGTCCATCAAGTCTACTCCGCCATTCAACCATGGCTGATCTCTCTCTCCCTCCTAACCCCATTCTCCTGCCTTCTCCCCATAATCCCTGACACCCGTACCAACCAAGAATCTATCTCTGCCTTAAAAATATCCACTAATTTAGCCTCCACAGCCCTCTGTGGCAAAGAATTCCACAGATTCACAACCCTCTGACTAAAGAAATTCCTCTTCATCGCCTTCGTAAAAGGACATCCTCTAATACTGAGGCTATGACCTCTAGTCCTAGACTCTCCCACTCTCCCCGGATGAGAAAGTGGGATGACATAGGGTGTTGGACAGTCAGTATGGACTCGGTGGGCTGAAGGGCCAGTTTCCATGCCGCATCCTTAAACGACACTAAAATTAATGCCATTAAAAACACACAGAGATGCACAGTCTCTTGCCCAGAGTAGGGGAATCGAGGACCAGAGGACATAGGTTCAAGGTAAAGGGGAAAAGATTTATTAGGAATGTGAGGGGTAACTTTTTCACACAAAGGGCGGTGGGTGTATGAAACAAGCTGCCAGAGGAGGTAGTTGAGGCTGGGACTATCCTAACGTTTAAGAAACAGTTAGACAGGTACATGGATAGGACAGGTTTGGAGGGATATGGACCAAGCGTAGGCAGGTGGGACTAGTGTAGCTGGGACATGTTGGCCGGTGTGGGCAAGTTGGGTCGAAGGGCCTATTTCCACACTGTATCACTCTATGACTCTATGACTAAAAGCATTAAAAGCATTAAGGTACCCTGTACACTTTTTTCCCCATGAATCATTCTATAGAAAATCACAATTACCATGCTATATTTCCTGTGTGCACAGGCAAAGGAATTGTGAAAATCAGCAGGAGTGAAGTTTAACTAAATGAATGAATGAATGAATGAATGACTGAATGAATGAATGAATAAGTTTATTGGCCAAGTATGTGCAGGTACAAGGAATGTGCCTTGGTGCTCCGCTCACAAATGACCACACAAACATACAGTTAACAATTAAGAATAAAGCATAAACACATCAAAACAATAAGGATACACCATTACGGTCTAAACATGTGAGAGAAAATAAACCAGAGCAAAAAAGAGATTACAGACTTTGGTTATTGAGTAGAACTATCACTTGTGGAAAAAAGCAGTCTTTATGTCTGGCTGTGGCTGCTTTGACAGTCCGGAGCCGCCTTCCAGAGGGAAGTGCTTCGAAGAGTTTGAATGAATACAATATAGCAACTGCTTCGAAGAAATGAATACAATAAGCAACTGCTCAGAGAGCCACTGGTTTAATACCACTCCAGATTTAGTCGAAATGAAATTGAGATAAACTGCAGTGTGTGGATTAATTCTGGTTCAGTTCAGTTTGGTTTATTGTCACGTGTGCTGAGGTACAGTGAAAAGCTTCTGTCACGTGCTAACCAGTCAGCGGTAAGACAATGCATGATTACAATCGAGCCATTCACAGTGTATAGATACATGATAATAGAATAACGTTTAGTGCAAGGTAAAGCCAGCAAAGTCCGATCAAAGATAGTCTGAGGGTCACCAATGAGGTAGATAGTAGTTCAGGACTGTTCTCTGGTTGGTGATAGGATGATTCAGTCGCCTGATAACAGCTGGGAAGAAACTGTCCCTGAATCTGGAGGTGTGCGTTTTCGCATTTCTATCCCTTTTGCCCGATGGGAGAGGGGAGAAGAGGGAGTGGCCAGGGTGCGACTAGTCCTTGATTATGCTGCTGGCCTTGCCGAGGCAGCGTGAGGTGTAGATGGAGTCAATGGAAGGGAGGTTGGTTTGTGTGATGGATGGTCTGGGCTGCGTCCACAATTCACTGCAACTTCTTGCGGTCTTGGATGGAGCTGTTCCCAAACCAAGCTGTGATGCATCCCGATAAAATGCTTTCTTCCTCTGTTTAATTTTTTGTTTAAAAAGTAATCTCTCTTCATTTTGTTTAGTTTAGTTTGGAGACACAGTGTGGAAACAGGCCCTTTCGACCACCCGGGTCCGTGCTGACCAGCAATCCCCGCACACTTACACTATCCTACACACACCAGGGGCAATTTACAATTTTACCAAGCCAATTAACCTACAAACCTGTATGTTTTTGGAGCATGGGAGGAAACCAGAGCACCCGGAGAAAACCCACACAGGTCACAGGGAGAACGTACAAACTCCGTACAGACAATGTATTATTGCCAACTTCCCTTTATATTTATGGACCTTCAATTAGAACACTGCAAAGTGTTTGATTATAGGGACAGCACGGGAGCAGGCCCTTCGGCCCACCGAGTCCGCGCCGACCAGCGATCAGCCGTCCACACTAGTTCTATGTTATCCCACTTATTCTCATCCACTCCCTACACAATAGGGGCAATTTACAGAGGGCCAATTATGCAGCAAACCCGTAGGAAACCAGAGCACCCGGAGGAAACCCACTCGGTCACAGGGAGAACGTTCGAACTCCGTACAGACAGCACCCTAGTCAGGATCTAACCTGGGTCTCTGGCGCTGTGAGGCAGCAACTCTACCGCTGTGCCACCGTGCCACTCTTTCAAATGTTGTTATCGTACTTGTTTCAACCTCTTCTGCAGCTCGTTCCATAAACCCACCACCTTCTGTGTGAAAAAGTTGCCCCTCAGGCTCCGATTAAATCGTTCCCTTCGCACCTTCCATGTTTGTCCTCTAGTTCTTCATTGCACTACTCTGGGTAAAAGACTTATAAAAAGCATTCTTTGCAAGAAAAATCCCGTTGTAGTCATTTCATGATCTAAGTGTATATTTCATAAATTTCTGGGGAGAAAGGATTAAGGTTGATTTCTTACATGGAATAGTGAGGTAGGGTACAGGCTTAGCATGATACATTTAATGTCACTGTACATACGTCATACACCAGCCACATGTTTAGTCAGCACATATATGTTGCATGAAGCTTTAACACAGCATGCCCGATCTCATAACTTCTTTAAGTTCATAAGTGATAAGAGCAAAATTAGGCCATTCGGCCCATCAAGTCTACTCCGCCATTCAATCATGGCTGATCTGTCTCTCCCTCCTAACCCCATTCTCCTGCCTTCTCCCCATAACCCCGGACACCCGTACTAATCAGCAATCTATCTATCTCTTTCCTAAAGTTACTGCCTTTTATTCTGAGGCTATGCCCTGTAGTCCTGGACTCTCCCACTAGTGGAAACATCTTCTCCCCATTCACTCTATCCAGGCCATTCGGTAAATTTCAATGAGGTCCCCCCCTCACCCTTCTAAACTCCAAACTCCAGCGAGTACAGGCCCAGTGCCGTCAAACCCTCATCATACGTTAACCCACTCATTCCTGGAGTCATTCTTGTAAACCTCCTCTGGACCCTCTCCAGAGCCAGCACATCCTTCCTCAGATATGGGGCCCAAAATCACTCACAGTACTCCACATGTGGTCTGGCCAGCACTTTGTACAGTGGAGCCTCAGCATTACATCCCTGTATTTGTATTCTAGTCCTCTCAAAATTAAAGCTAGCATTGAGTTTGCCTTCCTTACTACTGATCTCCAGGCATGCCTACACATAACCTTAGTGTTATATATCAGAATATCAGATAGATACATTTAGATATACAGTGTGGAAACAGGCCCTTCGGCCCACCGAGTTTAATTCTTCAATACCCAGACTGTACACCTGCTTATAATAGAACGTCACAATATTCCACCTGTGTGCAAAGAACTGTTGAACACTTAAAAATAACAATGAATAATAAAAGAAGAGAATGTTTAAGACTTCTGATCCTGGCATCGATTTTCCCGCTGCTTTGCTGCAAGGTTTCCAGATGCGATGGCATCGATCGGAGTGGGCTATGTGAACTCTAACTACAGCTACATAATGCCCCATCGGTCTGAAGTGGGGTCCCAACCTGAAACCTCGTCTGTCCATTGCTTCCCCATACGCTGCCTGACCCGCTGAGTTCCTCCAGTGATATGAGGGTGCGGCACGGTGGCGCAGCGGTAGAGTTGCTGCCTCACAGCACCAGTGACCCGGGTTCCATCCTGACTACGGGCGCTGTCTGTACGGGGTTTGTACGTTCTCCCCGTGACCGCGTGGGTTTTCTGTAGGTGCTCCGGTTTCCTCCCACACTCCAGAGCCACAGATTTCTGTAGGTTAATCGGTAAAGATTGTAAATTGTGCCTGGCGTGTAGGAAAGTGTACGGGGATCGCTGGTCGGCGCGGACCCTGTGGGCTGAAGGACCTGTTTCCAATGTTTAAAGTAAACTAAACTAAACTAAAGTGATTTCATCGCTACGCTATCGTTCCGCTCTTTTAAATGTTGAGATAGTTCCTCTTCCGGCAGCTCATTCCATATATCTACCCCACCCTCTGTGTGGAAAAGTTGCCTCTCCGGTTCCTATTAGATTGTTCCCTTCTCGCCTTAAATATATGTCCTCGGGATTTTGATTGTAAAATGTCCCTAGTGTGTAGGATAATGTTAGTGTGCGGGGATCGCTGGTCGGCGCGGACTCGGTGGGCCGAAGGGCCTGTTTCCGCGCTGTATCTCTAAACTAAACTAAAATTGCATTTTACTAAATAATGTTCCTGTTTTCAATAGCCTGGCACTTTTTATTTAACCAGCACTGGTGGTTCAGGGGTAGAATTCCCGCTTGCCATGCGGGAGACCCGGGTTCAAATCCCGGCCAGTGCAAATAAAACCTAAAGAATTGTCTTTGAGTGTTGATGATTTTAAATAGACACAAGGATATGTAGGGAACGGAGGGATATAAATCACGTGCAGGAAGAGGAGATCAGTTTAACCTGGTGTCATGTTGATCACGGACACTGTGGGCTGAAGGGCCTGTGCCTGTGCTGCACTGTTCTATGTTCAACAACTGCCCCGGGCATTTCTTTATGGTGGCGCAGCGGTAGAGTTGCTGCCTCACAGCGCCAGAGACCCGGGTTCGATCCGGAATATGGGTGCCGTGTGTATAGAGTTTGTACCTTCTCCTCGTGACTGTGTGGGCTTTCTCCAGGTGCTCCAGTTCCCTCCCACATCCCAGAGACGTACAGGTTTGTAGGGGTTAATTGACTTTGGTGAAAAATATATATTTTCCCTCGTGTGCGTAGGATAGTGTTAATGTGCGGGGATCGCTGGTCGGCATGGATACGGTAGGATGAAGGGTCTGTTTCCGCACTGTATCTCTAAACTAAACTAAACTAAACTAAACCCATCAACTCTTTTCTCCACTGAGAACGCCATGGCTTAGTATTTTTTAGTGATAAAAAGGACTGCAGGTGGTGGTTATTCCAAAGGTAGACATGAAATGCTGAAGTAACATAATGCTGGAGCAGCTTTTTTTCATTTTATTTTTAGTTTAAAGATAGAGAATTGAAACAGGCCCTTTGGCCCACTGAGTCTGAACCAACCCGTGATCACCCTGTACACTTGTTCTATCCTACATACTAAGGACAATTTACAGAAGTCAATTAACCTACAAAACCAGCACAGTTTTGGAGTGTGGGAGGAAACCGGAGCACGCGGAGAAAACCCACGCAGTCACAGGGAGAACGTACAAACTCCTTACAGACAGCACCCGAGGTCAGGATCGAACCCGGGTCTCTGGCGCTGTGAGCAGCAACTCTACCGCTGCGCCACCGTGCTGGAGGTTTTCTGACGTTATGAATCAGCATTAAATTGAATTCACTTTGGAAAACATTTGGTAAATCCTCATTATTTGTCTTTTGTAATTGGATGGGAGGGCAGCTTCTTCAAATGTGAGCGATATTGCCTCAATTTGTAAGGAGGAATTTCTCTAGTCAGATAGAGGGTGGTGAAACTGCAGAATTCATTGTGGAGGCCGTCAATGGATATTTTTAAGGTGGAGATTGATATTCTTGATTATGTGTGTCAACGGTTATGGGGAGAAGGCAGGAGAATGGGATTGAGGTTAGGTTAGTTTAGAGACACAGAGCGGAAACAGGCCCTTCGGCCCACCGAGTCCGTGCTGAACAGCTATCACTAGCACTATCCCGCACACCAGGGATAATTTACAATCTTTACTGAAGCCAATTAGCCTGCAACCCTGTGCATCTTTTGAGCGTGGGAGGAAACCGGAGGACCCGGGGAAAACCCACGCGGTCACGGGGAGAACGTACACACTCCGCACAGACAGCACCAGTAGTCAGGGTCAAACCCGGGTCTCTGGCGCTGCAAGGCAGCAACTCTACCGCTGCGCCACCGTGCCACCGTTGAGAGGGAAAGATAGATCGACCATGATTGAATGGCGGAGTAGACTGGACAGGCCGAATGGCCTAAGTCTGCTCCTACAACTTGTGAACTTATGAACTTATGAGAACTGTGAACGATATATTTGAAAATATGCTTGCAATCAGAGCGCTGGTGAACTTGTTTCATGCTTTACAATCACAGTTGGGTAAGTTTGCTTACATAACTGATGAAAGTTCGCTTTAAGACCTTGCCACGTTATTCGAGACTTCTTTGCTGATAATTTCGGAAGAAGATTGATCATTTTACACTTGATAACTAATGCTTTTAGGTTCCTTCGCTCACTTCTATTTTACTTTGGAAGATTAATGGTGCAGGCTTTGGAATACCGTGAAACCTCAAAAGGTTCTTAAGAGGTGGCCTGTCTAATCATACAAAACCCTCAATTCTTGGAATATTTGAGATTTCATGCAGGAGGCAAAGTATTTGAATTCCCTGTGTCCCACACGAATCCCAGTTCGACTCATTATATCACTTAGTTAATGTCACTTCTGCATTGGAAATGACAATGGAATACGATATTACGTAATTATTTTTGCGACTTCAATTTAGTATCACCAAATGAATGTAGGAACCAAACACTGGGAACACCATATAAATGAGCCCACATTGTTCCCTCAAACCCCAGTCCCACTGGGCTTTTTGAGTCTACTCTCGATTCACCGGCTGCAAGGTCTTTGAAAGACATCTGTTTATATTTAATGTTTAGCCTATAAAATTCAGAGTGGGGTTTTAATCTAAGTCACGACACAACAACCATAACGCTTTTCTAAAAATGTCTCATAATACATTAATTTTTAACCAGTCCTCTTCCAGTCCACATATCTGCCGTCGTACGTTAAGATATGCCTGGTTTGGTTGCATAAGTTTCATAAGTGACAGGAGCAGAATTAGGCCATTCGGCCCGTCAAGTCCACTCCGCCATTCAATCATGGCTGAACTATCTCTCCCCTCCTAACCCTACTCTCCTGCCTTCTCCCCACAACCTCTGACACTTGTGCTAATCAAGAATCTATCTTTCTCAGCCTTTCTCATCAAGGCTGCACGGTGGCGCAGTGGTAGAGTTGCTGCCTTACAGCGAATGCAGCGCCGGAGACTCAGGTTCGATCCTGACTACGGGCGCCGTCTGTACGGAATTTGTACGTTCTCCCCGTGACCTGCGTGGGTTTTCTCCGAGATCTTCGGTTTCCTCCCACACTCCAAAGACCTACAGGTTTGTAGGTTAATTGGCTGGGCAAATGTAAAAATTGTCCCTAGTGGGTGTAGGATAGTGTTAATGTGCGGGGATCGCTGGGCGGCGCGGACCCGGTGGGCCGAAGGGCCTGTTTCTGCGCTGTATTTCTAAATCTAAATCTAAATCTAAATATATCCACTGACTTGGCCTCTACAGCCTTCTGTGGCAGAATTCCACCCTCTGACTAACGAAATTCCTCCTCATCTTCTTCCTAAAGGAACGTCCTTTAATTCTGAGGCTATGACCTCTTGTCCTAGACTCCCAAAAGGCTGTTCCTGTGTTATTTTCTATGAATGAATGAATACTTTATTGTCACAAGTGGCAAGTCACAGTAACTCAGCGGATGAGGCTGCATCCCTGGAGAACTTGGAGAGGTGACTCTTCTTCAGACTGTCCTGACCTAAAATGTTGCTCATCCTTGTTCTCCAGAGACGCTGCCTGATCCGCTGAGTTACTCCAGCACTCTGAGTCTTTAAAAAAAAATAGGAATCGAGACAACAAATATTAAATAATTTCACGTAATATATCAGGTAATCAAAAAATGAACCTCGGTATTGACATTACATCTTGGTTGACATGGGCAAGTCGGGCCGAAGGGTCAGTTTCTGTGCTGTATGACTATGATTCCATAGTTAGTACCATGTATCACAGTAGTGATAAAAAAGGTTCACAAGAATGATCCCAGGAATGATTGTGTTAACATGTGGTGAGCGATTGACGTCACTGGGCCTGTACTTTGATTTTTTTGATTTTGAGATACAGCGCCGCCCAGCGATCCCCACGCATTAACACTATCCTACTCACACTCGGGACAATTTTTACATTTACCAAGGCAATTAACCTACGTACCTGTACGTCTTTGGAGTGTGGGAGGAAACCGAAGATCTCGGAGAAAACCCACGCAGGTCACGGGGAGAACGTACAAACTCCGTACAGACGACGCCCGTAGTCAGGATCGAACCCGAGTCTCCGGCGCTGCATTCGCTGTAAGACAGCAACTCTACCGCTGCGCCACCGTGCCGCAGAGTTTAGAAGGATGAGGGGGGGGACATTGAAACTTACCGATTAGTGAAAGGCCCGGATGGAGTGGATGTGGAGAGGATGTTTCCACTAGTGGGAGAGTCTAGGACCAGGGGCCATAGCCTCAGAATAAAAAGGATGCACCTTTAGAAAGATGAGGAAGAATTTCTTTAGTGAGTGGGCGGTGAATCTGTGGAATTCATTACCACAGAAGGCTGTGGAGGCTAAGGCGGAGATTGATAGATTTTTGATTAGTAGGGGGGCCGGGGATTATGGGGAGAAGGCAGGAGAATGGGGTTGAGAGGGAAAGACAGATCAGCCATGAGTGAATGTTGGAGTAGAATAAACGGGCCGAATGGGAGAATTCTGCTGCTGTGTCTAATGAAGACTATCTTAGGTGTGAAAGACTGTATGTGTCAACCCTATCTATTACAAAGTGAAGAGTGAGATTTTATTGCAATGTGAAGGTATTTATTTCACAAAATGCTGGAGTAACTCAGCAGGTCAGGCAGCATCTCAGGAGAGAAGGAATGGGTGACGTTTCGGGTCGAGACCCTTCTTCAGACTGATGTCGGGGGCGGGACAAAGGAAGGATATAGGCGGAGACAGGAAGATAGAGGGAGATCTGGGAAGGGGGAGGGGAAGAGAGGGACAGAGGGACTATCTAAAGTTGGAGAAGTCAATGTTCATACCACTGGGCTGCAAGTTGCCCAAGCGAAATATGAGGTGCTGTTCCTCCAATTTCCGGTGGGCCTCACTATGGCACTGGAGGAGGCCCATGACAGAAAGGTCAGACTGGGAGTGGGAGGGGGAGTTGAAGTGCTCAGCCACCGGGAGATCAGGTTGGTTAAGGCAGACTGAGCGCAGGTGTTGGGCGAAACGATTGCCGAGCCTGCGCTTGGTTTCACCGATGTAAAGAAGTTGACATCTAGAGCAGCGGATACAATAGATGAGGTTGGAGGAGGTGCAGGTGAACCTCTGTCTCACCTGGAAAGACTGTTTGGGTCCTTGGATGGAGTTGCGGGGGGAGGTAAAGGGACAGGTGTTGCATCTCCTGTGGTTGCAGGGGAAAGTGCCGGGTACACGAGGGACCGAATGGTCAGAGAGGTCTTTGCATGGGGGAACTCTATGTGTTGCATGGGGTTCAGGCAGCATCCCTGCAGATGTGGATTCCAGATGGGGACCTTCTTCTGGAGATGAGTGCCTACCTATCCCAGTGCCGTCAAACGCTCGAGATACATGAACCCAATAACCGCTGGGATCATTCTCACAAACCTCCTCTGGACCCTCTCCAACTCCGGCACATCCCTCCTCATGTATGGGGCCCAAAGCCGTTCACAAACGATATATATTGATGTGCATAAAATGATGAGATGAATAGCTAGAATGAATGCGGAGAGTTTTCCTCCCAAGGTAATGGAATCAAGGTGGTCTGCACAGTTGCTGCCTCCCAGCGCCAGAGACCTGGGTTCCGATTCGGGTGCTGCCTGTACAGAGTTTGTACGTTCTCCTCGTCACCGCACTGAGTGGCTACCTCACAGAGCCAGGGACCCAGGTTCGATCCTGACTACGGGTGCTGTCTGTATGGAGTTTGTACGTTCTCCCCGTGACCTGTGTGGGTTTTCTCCAGGTGCTCCGGTTTGATCCCACACTCCAAAGACGGGTAGGTTTGTAGGTTAAGTGCGGGAAGGAACTGCAGATACTGGTTTAAACCGAAGATAGACACAAAAAAGCTGGAGTAACTCAGCGGGTCAGGCAGCATCTCTGGAGAGAAGGAATGGGTGACGTTTCGGGGCCGAAGACGGACGTCTGAAGAAGGGTCCGAAGAATGGTTTTGACCCAAAACATCACCCATTCCTTTTCTCCAGAGATGCTGTCTGACCCGCTGAGTTACTCCAGCTTTTTGAATCGATCATAGGTTTGTAGGTTAATTGGCTTCTGTATTATATTCCTAGTGTGTAGGATAAAACTGGTGATCTGTGTACAGGTGTACTGGTGTACTGTGTACTGGTGAACAGGTGATCACTGGTCGGCATGGACTGGGAGGGACGAACGGCCTATTTCCACGCTGTATCTCTAAACTAAACTCAACTAAGGACATAGTTTTAGAAGGGGATATTAAGCACACATTTGTGCCAAAAACAGACAGAAAGTGCTGGAGTAACTCAGCGGGTCGGGCAACATCTTTGAAGATCATGGATAGGTGACGTTTCAGGTCGGGACCTATCTTCAAAAGACCTATCTTCTACGGGTCCCGACCCATCTCCAGAGATGCTGCCTAACCCACTGAGTTACTTCAGCACACTGTGTCTATCCACTAGTTCTATGTTATTCCACTTTCACATCCTACGCACTGGGGCAATTTACAGAAGCAAATTAACGTACAAACCTGTACGCCTTTGGAACGTGGGGAGTAAACCGGAGCACTTTGTGTCCATTTACGAGGATGTTGCCAGGACTAGAGGGTATGAGCTATAGGGAGAGATTGAGTAGGCGGGGTCTCTATTCCTTGGAGCGCAGGAGGATGAGGGGAGATCTTAAAGAGGTGTACAAAATCATGAGAGGAATTGATCGGGTAGATGCGCAAAGTCTTTTACCCAGAGTAGGGGAATCAAGGACCAGAGGACAGAGGTTTAAGGTAAAGGGGAAAAGATTTAATAGGAATCTGAGGGGCAACTTTTTCACACAGAGGGTGGTGGGTGTATGGAACAAGCTGCCAGAGGAGGTAGCTGAGGCTGGAACTATCACATCATTTCAGAAACAGTTAGACAGGTACATGGATAGGACGGGTTTGGAGGGATATGGACCAAGCGCAGGCAGGTGGGACTAGTGTAGCTGGGACATTGTTGGCCGGTGTGGGCAAGTGGGGCCGAAGGGCCTGTTTCCACACTGTATCTCTCTTTGACTCTATGACGCTATTTGACTCAGTGAAGGAACATTTTCTTAATGGGTGTTAAAAAATATTACGGGGGCTTGGTAATTGGAAGAACAATGCCCAAGTTTATGTTGGTACATTTGCGCTCTTAGTACATCAAAAAACATAGAACACCCTGTGGCTGAATACTTACAGATGTGAAAGTCAAAATCATGTGATGTACAACCATGAAACTGTATAGGTCAGGCACTGTGCCCAAAACATTTCAGCAATATGGCCATCCTTCAACAATAAATTTACTGCAGGTTTAGCAGTAAACAATAAACTTTATTAAAGAAGAACATTTCATTCCAAACTCAGCAGCTGACTTGCTATGACCCCAGCTCACCCTACTACTTCAAGAACCAAAATGGCGGCACAATGGCACAACGGTAGAAATCATAAGGTTATAAGTGATTCGGCCCATCAAGCCCACTCCGCCATTCAATCATGGCTGATCGACCTCTCCCTCCTGACCCCATTCTCCGGCCTTCACCCCATAACCTCTGACACCCGTACTAATCTAGAATCTATCCATCTCTGCCTTTAAAAATATCCACTGGCTTGGCCTCCACTGCCTTCTGTGGGAAAGAATTCCACAGGTTCACCACCCTCTGAACAAAGTAATTTCTCCTCTCATCTCGTTCCCAAAAGGACGTCCTTTAATTCTGAGGCTGTGCTCTCTGGTCCTAGACTCTCCCACTAGTGGAAACGTCCTCTCCACAACCACTCTATCCAGAGCTACTGCCTTGCAGCGCCGGAGACCCGCGTTCGATCCCGGCTACGGGTGCTGTCCGTACGGAGTTTGTACGTTCTCCCCGTGACCTGCGTGAGTTTTCTCCGAGATCTTCGGTTTCCTCCCACACTCCAAAGACGTACAGGTTTGTCGGTTAATTATCTTGCTATAAAAGAATGTAAAATGTCCCTGGCGTTAGTGTGCAGGGATCCCTGGTCGGCGTGGACTCGGTGGGCTGAATGGCCTGATTCCACGCTCTATCTCTAAACTAAACTAAACTAAACTCATCAGCATATTTCCCATGACCCCATCTCACCCTAATAATTCGAAAACCAGAGGACATTGAACATAGCTTGTACGTGTTCCATGTCCCTCCATTCCCTGCACTTCCACGTGCCTTTATAAAAGCCTCTTAAACACCACTATCTAATAAAGCCACTACCATATCAATTCAAAAGGTCTTGAAGAAGTGTCCTGACCTGAAAGGTCACAAGGTCATAAGTGATGGTAGTAGAATTAGGCCATTCGGCCCATCGTCTACTCTGCCATTCAATCATGGCCGATCTATCGCTCCCTCCTAAACCCATTCTCCTGCCTTCTCCCCATAACCCCTGACACCTGTACAAGTGGTCCACTTCCACTTTCTATCTGCTTTCCTCCACAGATGCTGCCTGACCCACTAAATTCCTCCAGCACTTTGGGTTTTTTTCTGATGGGGAAATGTTACTTGGATGCAAGAATTGCTCACAGGAAGTCACACAAAATGGTGGTAGAACTAGACTTGGATTATAATTGTCCCTGAGGTCCCTCTTAAATCTCTCCCCTCTCACCCTAAAGCCTTTATCCTCTAATTTTAGAATCCTCTCCCCTTGGAAACAGACTGCCGCCGTTTGCCGCCCTTCACCGCTGAGCTGCAGGAGACACTTGGGGTCCACGGCTCGCTCTGGCTGTAGCGCCGGACGCACGGGGCCGAGGTGAGTGACTCCCTCTCCCCTTCCCTGTCCCCCCTCGCCCGCCCACGGCCCCGGGGGATATTCCACGGATGAGACTTGCTGGGCCCGCAGGACCGTCAGTTGGGGGAGGGGTGCCCGGCCCACAGGAGAGATTTGGACCCAATGGGTCCACGCCCGTCTATATATCCCTCTAAACCCATCCTGTCCATGTACCTGTCTAAATGTTTCTTAATCATTGCGATAGTCCCAGCCTCAACTACCTCCTCTGGCAGCTTGTTCCATACACCCACCACCCTTTGTGCAAAAGAGTTACCCCTCAGATTCCTATTAAATCTTCCCCCCCCCCCCACCCCACCCCCTCACCTTAAACCAATCTCCTCTGGTTCTCAATTCCCCACTCAGGGCAAAAGACTCTGTGCTTTTACCTGATCTATTCCTCTCATGATTTTGTACACTCAATGCTGGTGTAAATCTTATCGAAACGTATAAGATTATTAAGGGGTTGGACACGTTAGAGGCAGGAAACATGTTCCCAATGTTGGGGGAGTCCAGAACAAGGGGCCACAGTTTAAGAATAAGGGATAGGCCATTTAGAACGGAGATGAGGAAAAACTTTCTCAGTCAGAGAGTTGTGAATCTGTGGAATTCATTGCCTCAGAAGGCAGTGGAGGCCAATTCTCTGAATGCATTGAAGAGAGAGCTAGATAGAGCTCTTAAGGATAGCGGAGTCAGGGGGTATGGGGAGAAGGCAGGAACGGGGTACTGATTGAGAATGATCAGCCATGATCACATTGAATGGCGGTGCTGGCTCGAAGGGCCGAATGGCCTCCTCCTGCACCTATTGTCTATTGTCTATTAAACTCGACAGGCCAAATGGCCTAATTCTGCTCCTATGACTTATGAACATCTAGTGGGCTGGATCAAGCATAATCTTCCTCTTTGTGTTCTATATTGTTGTGTTCAGTCAAACAAGCAAAACGGGTCGGCACAGTGGCGCAGCGGTAGAGTTGCTGCCTCACAGCGCCAGAAACCCGGGTTCCATCCCGACCTTTGGTGCTTGTCTGTACGGAATTTGTACGCTCTCCCCGTGACCTGCGTGGGTTTTCTTTGGGATCTTCAGTTTCCTCCCACACTCCAAAGACGTGCAGGTTTGTAGGTTAATTGGTTTTGGTAAAAATGGTTAATTTTCCACAGTGTGTGGAATAGTGTTAGTGCGCAGGGATCGCTGGTTGGCATGGACT
Source organism: Rhinoraja longicauda (assembly GCF_053455715.1). NCBI lineage: Eukaryota > Metazoa > Chordata > Chondrichthyes > Rajiformes > Arhynchobatidae > Rhinoraja > Rhinoraja longicauda. Next base: position 10,186,461 of record NC_135956.1, on the reverse strand, counting down.
CGGTGGGCCAAAGGGCCTGTGTCCACACTGTGTCTCATGTTGATAAGGTCATAAGTGCATAAATAGGCCATTTGGCCCATCAAGTCTACTCTGCCATTCAATCATGGCTGATCTATCTCTCCCTCCTAACCCCATTCTCCTGTCTTCTCCCCATAGCCCCTGTCACCCATCTCTAAACTAAAAACTAAAACTTAAAGGGGAAAATTGAGAGTCTGTTTGAAGCAGATGTAACAAACTTCATAAAACAGCAGAGTGCCTGCCTGGGTCAGTTGTGCATGTTGTACATTTTATTACTGTTGACTTGGCAGACAACGTTAGTCCATGCATATGTACTGAAGTGAAATGGAGTCTGTAAAATAGTTAAGGAACAGTTTGGCACTTAATTGTTGATCCTAATTACACCACCAATTTACTATTCAGATAATTAACGACCAGCATGTGTGCTTGGTAAATCATATTCTGAAATCATTTATTACTCTTTGCATTTGCTTGCTAAAAGAAGCCAATGTCTGTTTAAAGAACAAGGAAAACATGCTGGTCGAGCTGCTGCCTCACAGCGCCAGAGACTCGGGTTTGATCCTGACCTCGGGCGCAGCGTGTGTGGAGTTTGCACGTTCTCTCCCCGTGACCGCGTGGGTCTCTCCCGGGTCCTCCGGTTTCCTCCCACATCCCAAAGACGTGCGGGTTTGTAGGTTAAATGACCCCTCTGTAAATTGCCCCCTCGTGTGTAGGGAGTGGATGAGAAAGTGGAATCAAATAGAACTGGGTGATCGAAGGTTGGCATGGACTCAGTGGGCCGAAGGGCCTGTTTCCATGCTGTGTCTCTAAGCTAAACATCATAATTGCCTGTCTAGTTTAATTTAGTTTAGAGATGCAATGTGGAAACGGGCACTTCGGTCCACCGAGTTCGCGCCGACCAGCGATCCTTGCACACTAACACTATCCTACACAAACTGGGGACAATTTACAATTATACCCATCCAATTAACCTACAAACCTGCACGTCTTTGGAGTGTGGGAGGAACAGGAGATCCCGGAGAAAACCCACGCAGGTCACAGGGAAAACGTACAAACTCCGTACAGACAGCACCCGTAGTCAGGATCGAACGCGGGTCAATGGCGCTGTAAGACAGCAACTCTACCGCTGCGCCACCGTGCCGCCCAAATGCTATCATGCTTGAATGCTTTCAATTCATTTTAATTTGTAACTTAAATGTTTGATTTTCTTTTTCAAAAGGACACAAAATGCTGGAGTAACTCAGCAGGTCAGGCAGCATCTCTGGAGAACATGGATAGGTGACATATTGGGTAGGGACCATTCTTCAGAACTAATTTTTAGTTTTTATTCTTTAATTGTTTTGGCTTTTTCATGGTTTTTGAATACTTCTCATGTTTCACCTTTGTAGAGATTCACGGCGAGATTCGAGTTTTAAGTTTAATGTTTAAGGCCCATCAAAACCTGGGGCAGGGTTTAGCAATTATACCAGGTAACCTCAGTAAGGGTGGAGTCCATAATGTCATGAGGTCATAAGTGATTGGAGCAGAATTAGGCCATTCGGTCCATCGTCTACTCCGCCATTCAATCATGGCTGATCGATCTCTCCCTCCTAACCCCATTCCCTGCCTTCTCCCCATAACCTCTGACACCCGTACTAATCAAGAATCTATCTGTCTCTGCCCTTAAAATACCCACTGACTTGGCCTCCACAGCCTTCTGTGGCAATGAATTCCACAGATTCACCACCCTCTGACTAAAGAAATTCCTCCTCATCTCCTTCCTAAAGGAGCGTCCTTTATTTCTGAGGCTGTGACCTCTGGTCCTAGACTCTCCCACTAGTGGAAACATCCTCTCCACATCCACTCTATCCAGGCCTTTCACTATTCAATAAATTTCAATGAGGTCCTCCCTCATTCTTCTAAACTCCAGCAAGTACAGGCCCAGTGCCGATAAATGCTCATCATAGGTTAACCCACTCATTCCCGCGATCATTCATGTAAACCTCCTCTGGACCCCATTCAGAGCCAGCACATCCTTCCTCAGATATGTGGCCCAAAATTGGGCACAATACTCAAATTACGGCCTTGCGCACAATACGCAAATATGGCCTTACCAGCAGCTTATAGAGCCTCAGCATTACATCCCTGTTTTTGTATTCTAGCGCTCTTGAAATATATACTAGCATCCGCAGTTCCATTCTGCGGTTAAAGACAATACATGATTACAATCATGTGCTGGGACCGCAGCTATTTACAATATACATTAATGACTTGGATGAAGGGATTAAAAGTACCATTAGCAAATTTGCAGATGATACAAAGCTGGGTGGCAGTGTGAACTGTGAGGAAGATGCTATGAGGTTGCTGGGTGACTTGGACAGGTCATGTGAGTGGGCGGATGCATGGCAGATGCAGTTTAATGTGGATAAGTGTGAGGTTATCCACTTTGGTGGTAAGAATAGGAAGGCAGATTATTATCTGAATGGTGTCAAGTTAGGAAAAGGGGACGTACAACGAGATCTGGGTGTCCTAGTGCATCAGTCACTGAAAGGAAGCATGCAGGTACAGCAAAGAAAGCCAATGGAATGTTGGCCTTCATAACAAGAGGAGTTGAGTATAGGAGCAAAGAGGTCCTTCTACAGTTGTACAGGGCCCTAGTGAGACTGTACCTGGAGTACTGTGTGCAGTTTTGGTCTCCAAATTTGAGGAAGGATATTCTTGCTATTGAGGGTGTGCAGGTTTACTAGGTTAATTGACGGAATGGCAGGACTGTCAAATGTTGAAAGACTGGAGCGACTAGGCTTGTATACACTGGAATTTAGAAGGATGAGAGGGGATCTTATCGAAACATATAAGATTATTAAGGGGTTGGACACGTTAGAGGCAGGAAACATGTTCCCAATGTTGGGGGAGTCCAGAACCAGGGGCCACAGTTTAAGAATAAGGGGTAGGCCATTTAGAACGGAGATGAGGAAAAACCTTTTCAGTCAGAATCTGTGGAATTCTCTGCCTCAGAAGGCAGTGGAGGCCAATTCTCTGAATGCATTCAAGAGAGATAGGGCTCTTAAGGATAGCGGAGTCAGGGGGTATGGGGAGAAGGCAGGAACGGGGTACTGATTGAGAATGATCAGCCATGATCACATTGAATGGCGGTGCTGGCTCAAAGGGCCGAATGGCCTCCTCCTGCACCTATTGTCTATTGTCTATTGTCTATTGTCTATTGTTATTTACCATGTAAAGATACACGATAAAGGGAATAACGTTTAGTGCAAGATAAAGTCCGGTAAATTCCGTTCAAAGATAGTCTGAGGGTCTCCCATGAGGTAGATAGTAGCTCAGCACTGCTCTCTGGTTGTGGTAGGATGGTTCAGTTGCCCGATAACAGCTGGGAAGAAACTGTCCCTGAATCTGGAGGTGTGCGTTTTCACACCTCTATACCTTTTGCCCGATGGGAGAGAGGAGAAGAGAGAGTGGCCAGGGTGCGACTCGTCCTTGATTATGCTGCTGGCCTTGCCGAGGCAGCGTGAGGTGTAGATGGTTTGTGTGATGGTCTGGGCTGCGCCCACAATTCTCTGCAATTTCTTGAATGAAGCTGTTCCCCCCAAAATTTTGCTGTGCAGTTATGTGACAAATAAAGCACCATTGAACCATTGAAATATATTTTACACACATGAGTGATAGAGTCATCGAGTCATAGAGTGATACAGTATGGAACCAGGCCCTTCGGCCCAACTTGCCCACACCGGCCAACATGTCCCAGCTACACCAGTCCCACCTGCCTGTGTTTGGTCCATATCCCTCCAAACCTGTCCTATCCATGTATCAGTCTGAAGAAGGGTCTCGACCCGAAACGTCACCCATTCCTTCTCTCCCGAGATGCTGCCTGACCTGCTGAGTTACTCCAGCATTTTGTGAATAAATCGATTTGTACCAGCATCTGCAGTTATTTTCTTATACTATCCATGTACCTGTCTGTTTCTTAAACGTTGGGATAGTTCCAGCCTCAACTACCTCCTCCGGCAGCTTGTTCCGTACACCCACCACCCTCTGTGTGAAAAGGTTACCCCTCAGATTCCTATTAATTTTTTTCCCCTTCACCTTAAACCTATGTCCTCTGGTCCTCGATTCGTCTGCTCTGGGCAAGAGACTCTGTGCATCTACCTGATCTATGATCTTACCCCCCAACGCACCCACACCATCCCCCCTCAATCCCCCTTATCCCCCCTCCTCCCCACTCGCCCACTCGGCCCCCCCTAAACCCCCGTATCCTCCCCTCCCCCCCTCACGCACTCCATTCCTCCTCAACCCCCCTTAGCCCCCTCCTCCCTCAACCCCCCCGCCCCCCCTCACCCACTCAACTACTCCATCCCTCCTCACATGGCCAGAAGCGGGCTATGGGTCGTTGCCTTTTGCACCATCGCAAAGTTGAAATATCGTAGGTTGCCTCAACTGCACGCGCGCAGACTGACGTCAAAAACGCAGTGCGTCCTCCCTGCGGGGGGGGGGGAATGATAAGGGGGGGTTGAGGGGGATGGAGTGGGTGAGTGGGTGAGGGGGGGGAGGGGAGGAGAGGGATTGAGAGGGGATGGTGGGAGAGTGGGGGGGGAGGGGAGGAAGAGGGTTCAGGTGGGATGGAGTGGGTGAGTTAGCGACTGCTCGTCAGCTCAGCAGCCCCCCCCCATTGGCCGCCACTCCCTCACACTGGCGGGTCCCGCCCCCGGCTGACATTATGGGCCCCCCCTCCCTCATTGGCCGCCACTCCCGTCACTAGGGCAAGTCCCATTGTGACGTCGAACGCTGAACACGGCCAAAAGTAATTTTTAAACTTTAAAATGTCTGTAGCTTAAAAAATATAAGGCCAGTTTGAATGAAACTTGCGTGAAGGTGACCCCAGGACAAAGGTGAGCAAGGTGGTCCTAAAATTGTCATGCTATCGTGTGACATGGGCACAAAAATAAGGCATGATCAAACAGGCATGATCAAACAAACAAACAGAGTTTTAGTAATATGTATATATAGATTTGGACAGGAATGCGGATAGGAAAGGTTTAGAGGGATATGGGCCAAACATGAACAGATAAATCTAGAGCAGACAAGAGAGGCTGCCTGTCCCGCTGAGTTACTCCAGCATTTTGTGGTTATCTTCGGCGTAAACCAGCATAGAAACATACTGTAGAAACATAGAAAATAGGTGCAGGAGTAGGCCATTCGGCCCTTTGAGCCAGCACTGCCATTCAATATGATCATGGCTGATCATCCAGAATCAGTACCCCGTTCCTGCTTTCTCCCCCATATCCTTTGATTCTGTTAGCCCTAAGAGCTATATCTAACTCTCTCTTGAATACATCCAGTGAATTGGCCTCCACTGCCTTCTGTGGCAGAGAATTCCACAGATACACAACTCTGCAACTGCATCTGCAGTTCCTTCCCTACGACACCCATAATTTCCCTCCGCAGGGTTTCAACAAAGCAGCCCCTTCAAGCAATATCCCAACTACAACCCTGCCTCAGTAACCATGATCTACTATGAGCATCATTTAGGTTGCATGACATACATGCGCTTTCTGCATCAGTTCCAGAGACAAAGTCCAATGTCCGCTGTGGGGTAGAGATGGGTCGGTAGGTGCCCTAGGTTATAGGGAGGCATGGTGGTGCATCGGTAGACCTGGGTTCGATCCTGACTACGGGAGCTGTCTGTACAGAGTGTGTACAGTCTCCACGTGACCTGCGTGGATTTTCTCTGAGATCTTCGGTTTCCTCCCCCACTCCATAGACGTACATGTTTGTAGGTTGATTGACTTGGTATAAATGCAAATTGTTCCTCGTGTGTGTAGGACAGTATTATTTTGCAGGGATCGCTGGTCAGCTCGGACCCGGTGGGCCGAAGGGCCTGTTTCCGCGCTGTATCTCTAAACTAAACTAGCACTATTATGAAGATAGACACAAAATGCTGGGTGCTGGAGGGACAGGCAGCATCTCTGGATCGAAGGAATGGGTGACATTTCGGGTCGAGACCCTTCTTCAGACTGAGCGTCAAGGGAGAGGGAGACCCAGAGATAAGGAAGGCTAAGGTGTGAAAACAAGACATCAAAGGGGACGGGGATCAAGGAAAATGTAAAATAGATCATTGTTAGCTTGTTCCATCTTTCCCTCTTAACCCCATTCTCCTGCCTTCTCCCCATAACCTCCGACACCCTTACTAATCAAGTAATCCATACACACACTGTGCTATCCATGTACCTGTCTAAATGTTTCTTACACATTGCGATAGTCCCTGCCTCAACTACCTCCTCTGGCAGCTCGTTCCATACACCCACCACCCTTTGCGTAAAAAGGTTATCCCTTAGATTCCTATTAAATCTTTCCCCTCCTCACCTTAAACCTATGTCTTCTGGATCTTGATTCCTCTACTCTGGGCAAGTGAGTTTGTGCATTTACCCAATCTAATGGTGGTGTTGTAAACCAGCGTTTTATGGTTTTACTCCAAAGACGTACAGGTATGTAGGTTAATTGGCTGGGTAAATGTAAAAATTGTCCCTAGTGGGTGTAGGATAGTGTTAATGTGCGGGGATCGCTGGGCGGCACGGACTTGGAGGGCCGAAAAGGCCTGTTTCCGGCTGTATATATATGATATGATATGATATGGTAGGAATCCCTCCTTTATACACTGACAAGTAAGATGAATAATAACACACATTTTCCGTTCTACTGTTGCAAACTACTGGAGCTTGAGAGGGCAGCAAATTTGACTGCGATTATTGTCCTATTGTGCTACTGGCCTCAACATTTGGGGGGGGGGGGGGGGGGTGGGAAATATCTGGCAGAATGCCTTATTTGTTAAAATCACGCAAAAGTGAAAACAATTTAAATAAAACACATGAACTAAATTAAATTTTAACAGGCACATGTTGAAAAGCATTAGATGCATAGAGATGTGGGAAAATGAGGCAGCATCACAATACGGCAGGATACGAACAAACTTTATTTATCCCATGAGGGAAATTGGTCTGCCAACAGTCATAAAACACAACAAGATACATGAAACACAAAATGAAAGTGACGAGTGGGAAGTCCAGGGTTGGGGATGTGCAAAGATTGGGGGGGGGGAGGGAGGGGGGGGGGGGGTGGAGCCAGTCTCAGTCTACCCCACGACAGAAGGGGGAGGAGTTGTACAGTTTGATAGCCACAGGGAAGAAGGATCTCCTGTGGCGTTCTGTGCTGCATCTCGGTGGGACCAGTCTGTTGCTGAAGGTGCTCCTCAGGCTGACCAGTGTGTCATGGAGGGGGTGAGCTGTATTGTCCAGGATGCTCCACAGTTTGAGGAGCATCCTCCCCTCCAAGACCCACCTCCCGTGAACCCAACTCCACCCCCAGGACGGAGCCGGCCTTCTTGATTATAACATATCATCAAACAGAATCAACCTTTTGGATCACAGCCACTTTTGTAAGAGGGTCTCTTTGCATTTGGCCTGACAGCCTTTACTTTACGCATTCCTGATGCAAAAATCTACCTGTCACTGCAATGGATTTCAATAAAACTGCAGAAAAGCAAAACGGCACGGTAGCGCAGCGGTAGAGTTGCTGCTTTACAGCGAATGCAGCGCCGGAGACTCAGGTTCGATCCTGACTACGGGTGCTGCACTGTAAGGAGTTTGTACGTTCTCCCCGTGACCTGCGTGGGTTTTCTCCGAGATCTTCGGTTTCCTCCCACACTCCAAAGACGTACAGGTATGTAGGTTAATTGGCTGGGTAAATGTAAAAATTGTCCCTAGTGGGTGTAGGATAGTGTTAATGTACGGGGATCGCTGGGCGGCACGGACTTGGTGGGCCGAAAAGGCCTGTTTCCGGCTGAATATATATGATATGATGATATGATGATAACACAATTTGTTAGGGACAAATTTTACTGACACCCGTCCTAATCAAGAATATATCTATCTCTGCCTTAGAAATATCCATTGGCGGCCTCCACAGTCTACTGTGGCAAAGAATTCCACAGATTCACCATCCTCTGACTAATGAAATTCCTCCTCATCTCCTTCCTAAAGGGACATATGACCTCTGGTCCTAGACTCTCCCACTAGTGGAAACATCCTCTCCTCATCCACTCTCTCCAGGCCTTTCACCATTCAGTACGTTTCAATGAGGTCCCCCTGCCGAGTTACTCCAGCACTGTGTCCAGAGAGTGCTAACTCTCTGTGTTTCTCTTATTCGTTCTGTGGGAGACTGGAAGCAATCGGTGATCTGCAAAAGTACTCAGTTCCCGAAACAGCTTGTAAAGTAGGCATCGGTTAGTGTCTCTTCAACAGCCTTCTTCAGGAGCCTTCCCCAGCAAACACACTTGCAACTCCAGGGGCAGTTCATCACAAGCAGGAAAGCAGTCACATTTTTACAGCTGAACACTTGGTTTGTAAGTTAAATTATGAATGCAACTGATTTGGAGTTCATACATAGAACATAGGACATAAAACAGCGCGGCACTGCCCCGCGCCCCACGTGACCCCACTTAGCCAGCGGCCACGTGCTCCCGCTCCACCAATGGCGGCCGCCCGGGCCGGGAGGCGGGTTGCCACGCAACCTCTGTTTGGCGGCGCCCGGGCCTCCGGGCCTACAGTGTCCGAGCCTACAGCGGCCCCTGGGCCTACAGTGTCCGGGCCTACAGCGGTCTCCGAGCCCACACTGTCTGGGCCTACACCGGTCCCCGGGCCTACACTGTCCGGGCCTACACTGTCCGGGCCTACACTGTCCGGGCCTACACTGTCGGGGCCTACAAAGGCCCCCGGGCCTAATACGGGTCGGTCCTGTATGGGACAAATCAATTTAGCCCAATATACTGGATGTCGCGGCTAATACGGGACAGTTGGCAACCCTAACGGGAACAGGCTCTTCGGCCTACAATGTAGAATAGATCATTGTTAGCGAGGGGAAGGTGACAACGAAGCATACAAAGATAAAAATTTAATCGGGAGGACAGTCAGACAGTCAGACGGTGAACTAGGATGGGGGAGGGATGGAGAGAGAGGGAGACCAAAGGTTACTTGAAGTTAGAGAAATCAATATTCATACCACTGGGTTGTAAGCTGCCCGAGCGAAATATGAGTTCAGTTCAGTTTAGTTTATTGTCACGTGTACCGAGGTACAGTGAAAAGCATTTGTTGCGTGCTAACCAGTCAGCGGAAAAGACAATACATGATTACAATCGAGCCTGTTACAGTGTACAGATACATGATAAGGGAATAACGTTTAGTGCAAGGTAAAGCCAGCAAAGTCCGATCAAAGATAGTCCGAAGGTCACCAATGAGGTAGATAGTAGTTCAGGACTGCTCTTTAGTTGTGGTAGGATGGTTCAGTTGTCTGATAACAGTTGGGAAGAAACTGTCCCTGAACCTGTGTTAAACTAATCTCCTCTGCCTGCACATGATCCATATCCCTCCCTGCCTGCATATCCTATTGATAAATCTTCATAGGTTTGAGCTGTAGGGGAAAACATTTAATAGGAACCTGCGGAGTAACTTTTTCACACAAAGGGTGGTGGGTGTATGGAACAAGCTGCCAGAGGAGGTAGTTGAGGCTGGGACTATCCCAACTTTTAAGAAACAGTTAGACAGGTACATGAATAGGACAAGGTTTGGAGGGTTATGGACCAACTGCGGGCAGGTGGGACTAGTGTAGCTGGGACATTTAGTATAGGTGAGTTTAGTTTAGAGATACAACACGGAAACAGGCCCTTCGGCCCATCGTGTCTGCACCGACCAGCGATCCCTGCACATTAACACAATCTTACACACACTAGGGACAATTTACATTTATACCAAACCAATCAGCCTACAAACCTGTACGTCTTTGGAGTGTTGGCTGGCGTGGGCAATTTGGGCCGAAGGGTCTGTTTCCACACTGTATCACTCTATGACACTGTGACTCCATGACTCTGAAACGCTACTCCCATATCTGCCTCCACCCCCAGCCCTGGCAGTGAATTCCAGGCACCCACTACCCTCTGTGTTGTAACCTTGTCCCGCAAACCTCCTTTAAACTCTGCCCCTCTCACTTTAAAGCTGTGCCCTCGAGCCTTTGACATCGCTACCCAGCGGAAAAAAATTCCGACTGTCCACCTCATCTGTGCCTCTCCATACTTCCATCAGTTCTTCCCTCAACCCCTGATGTTCCAGAGTAACCAATCCAAGTTTGCCCAATCTCTCCCTGTAGGTGATACCCACTAATCCAGGCGGCATTCTGAAGAGCCACAATAACAACTTCAAGGTCATAAGGAATAGGAGTAGAATTAGGCCATTCGGCCCATCAAGTCTACTCCGCCGTTCAATCATGGCTGATCTATCTCTCCCTCCTAACCCCATCCTCCTGCCTTCTCCTCATAACCTCTGACACCCGTACTAATCAAGAATCTATCTATCATATCATATCATATATCTACAGCCGGAAACAGGCCTTTTCTTTTAACTTACAAACCAAGTGTTCAGCTGTAAAAATGTGACTGCTTTCCTGCTTGTGATGAACTGCCCCTGGAGTTGCAAGTGTGTTTGCTGGGGAAGGCTCCTGAAGAAGGCTGTTGAAGAGACACTAACCGATGCCTACTTTACAAGCTGTTTCGGGAACTGAGTACTTTTGCAGATCACCGATTGCTTCCAGTCTCCCACAGAACGAATAAGAGAAACACAGAGAGTTAGCACTCTCTGGACACAGTGCTGGAGTAACTCGGCAGGGGGACCTCATTGAAACGTACTGAATGGTGAAAGGCCTGGAGAGAGTGGATGAGGAGAGGATGTTTCCACTAGTGGGAGAGTCTAGGACCAGAGGTCATATGTCTCTTTAGGAAGGAGATGAGGAGGAATTTCATTAGTCAGAGGATGGTGAATCTGTGGAATTCTTTGCCACAGTAGGTTGTGGAGGCCGCCAATGGATATTTCTAAGGCAGAGATAGATATATTCTTGATTAGGACGGGTGTCAGTAAAATTTGTCCCTAACAAATTGTGTTATCATCATATCATCATATCATATATATACAGCCGGAAACAGGCCTTTTCGGCCCACCAAGTCCATGCCGCCCAGCGATCCCCGTACATTAACACTATCCTACACCCACTAGGGACAATTTTTACATTTACCCAGCCAATTAACCTACATACCTGTACGTCTTTGGAGTGTGGGAGGAAACCGAAGATCTCGGAGAAAACCCACGCAGGTCACGGGGAGAACGTACAAACTCCTTACAGTGCAGCACCCGTAGTCAGGATCGAACCTGTGTCTCCGGCGCTGCATTCGTTGTAAAGCAGCAACTCTACCGCTGCGCTACCGTGCCGCCCTATCTATCTATCTCTGCCTTAAATATATTCATTGTACAGCACGGAAACAGGCTCTTCGGCACACCGAGTTCGTGCCGACCAGCGACCTCCACACGCTTACACCATCCTAAACATACTGGGGACAATTTACACTTATATCAGCTAATTAACCTACAATCCTGTACGCCTTTTGGAATGTGGGAGGAAACCAGAGAGATCCCGAAGAAAACCCACGAGGTCACAGGGAGAACGTACAAACTCTGTACAGACAGCACCCATGGTCAGGATTGAACCCGGGTCCCTGGCGCTGTGAGGCAGCAACTCTACCGCTGCGCCACCACGCCACCATTCTGCTCGCCCCCTTATAGGAAGGACGGGAGGTTTTGGAAAGGGTGCAGAGCAGGTTTGCCGGAGTGATGCATGGATTAGGGGGTATTAGCTGCAGGGAGAGGTTGCACAGATTTGGATTGTTTTCTCTGGAATACCAGAAGATGAAGGAAGTTTATAAAACAATGAGAGGCATAGATAGGGTGGACAGTCAGAACCTTTTTCCCAGGGTGGAAAAATCAAAACCAGAGGGCACAGCCTTCACGTCCCTTAAGGTGTGCGAAACAGAGTTTAAAGGAGACGTGTGGGGCAGGTTTTTTTAATATAGAGAGTGGTGAGTGCCCGCAAAGTGATGAGGGTGGGTGGGAGTTGAAGCAGATACAATAGTGGTTTTTTAGAGACCTTTGGTTAGGCACATGGTTAGTTAGCTAGTTAGCTAGTCAGTCAGTCAGTCAGTCAGTTAGCTAGTCAGTTGGCTAGTTAGTTAGGTTGTTAGTTAGTTGGTTTGTTAGTTAGTCAGTCAGTCAGTTAGTTAGTTAGTTAGTTAGTTAGTTAGTTGGTTGGTCGGTTATTTATTTTTTATGGTTTGTTTGCTAGTTGGTTAGTTTAGTCAGTTAGTTAGTTAGTTAGTTAGTTAGTTGGTTGGTTGGTTGGTTGGTTGGTTGGTTGGTTAGTTAGTTAGTTAGTTAGTTAGTTAGTCAGTCAGTCAGTCAGTCAGTCAGTCAGTCAGTCAGTCAGTCAGTCAGTCAGTCAGTCAGTTAGTTAGTTAGTTAGTTAGTTAGTTAGTTAGTTAGTCAGTCAGTCCGTTAGTTAGTTAGTTAGTTCGTTCGTTCGTTAGTTGGTTAGCTAGCTAGTTAGTTGGTTAGCTAGCTAGTTAGTTGGTTAGTTGTACTGTGAAAAACTTTTTTGTTGTGTGCTATCCAGTCAGCGCAAAGAACATACATGATTACAATCAAGTCGTCCACCTTATACAGATGTAGGATCAATGGAATAAAGTTTAGTGCAAGGTAAAGTCCAGTAAAGTCCGATTCAAGATGGACTGAAGGTCTCCAACGAGGGAGATGGTCGGTCAGGACCACTCTCTAGTTGGTGATAGGATGGTTGGTAATAGGAAAGAGAACATCTCATGTTCATAAGTTCTTGGAGCAGAATTAGGCCATTCGGCCCATCAAGTCTACTCCGCCATTCAACAATGGCTGATCTATCTTCCCTTCTCACAACCCAATTCTCCTGCCTCCCCATAGCCCTGCTCTTCCCAACATCTTTCAGCAGAAGCCATCGCAGTGTTTCACTTCAGTATATTGGGTGTCTTTACCTTGGCGTTATGTAATGTGCCAGGTGTGTGCGGGAAGCACAGGTCCCCATGGCATTCCTCAGCCATTTAGTTGATATGACTGAAAAGGTACCAGTATTCCGTTTTTTTTAACTTCTCGTTTTTAGTTTTAATTTTAGAGATCGCGTGTGGAAATAGGCCCTTCTGCCCACCAAGCATAACTCTAAGATCAGCGTGGAACCTTTAAACCATGGTTGTGGCCTGGTTTTAGTTTGGACATACAGCGCAGAAACAGGCTATCCGGCCCACCGAGTCCGCGTCGACCAGCGATCCCCGCACATTAACACTGTCCTACACACATTAGGAACAATTTAAATTTATACCAAGCCAATTGACCTACAAACCTGTACGTCTTTGGAGTCATAAGGTCACGAGGTCATAAGTAATAGGGGCAGAATTAGGCCATTCGGCCCATCAGGTCTACTCCGCCATTCAATCGTGGCTGACCTATCTCTCCCTCCTAACTCGATTCTCCTTCCTTCTCCCCATAACCCCTGACACCCGTACTAATCAAGAATCTATCTATCACTGCCTAAAAAATATCCATTGACATTGAGTGGGGGAATAAAACGAAGATCTCAGAGAAAACCCACGCGGTCACGGGGTGAATGTACAAACTCCGTACAGACAGCACTCGTAGTCAGGATGGAACCTGGGTCTCTGGCGCTGTGAGCCCGTAAGGCAGCAACTCTACCGCTGCGCCACCGTGCCGCCCAGTTTAGTTTAGTTTTTCGTTTGAGATACAGCGCGGAAACAGGCCCGTCGGCCCACCGAGTCCACGCAACCAGCGATCCCCGTACACCAACACTACCCTACGCACACTAGGGACAATTTTACATTTATACCAAGCCAATTAACCTACAAACCTGTACGCCTTCGGAGTGGTCTTCTGGTGTGAGACAGTGCCTCAGGTGTGCAGCTGATAGAAAACCTAACAACTATTATTTGTTCAGTATTAATAGCCCTGGCAACTCCTGTTAAATGAACAACTTGTCAACAGTCACCTTCATAATGGCTAAGGAAAAGAGGCATGTGCAACTGCAGCATTCAAGGCCACTTCAGTAAAGCAAGAGGTGGGGAAAGTTTCAGAGATCCTGCAGCATAATGATTGGTTTAATTGGTTATTAACACATTTGGTGGTAACACTTACTGAAGGGTGATAAGACCTTCTGGGAGAAAGCTGACTGCCGAGGATACATTTATCACCCCAAACAAAAATATTCCCTCTGGAGTCAAATCCACACAGCTGTGCGTTAATGTTATGGAGTTAGTTAATTAGTTAGCTGTAAATCGCTGATTCAGTCTGACTTTTGAGAGAACAGAATATCACATTACTCAGGTTTCAGACATTAGCAGATAGTATAATGGTGAACAAATATTGTAAGTAGGTGGTGGAATAATTATGATCTGATGTGTTCTCATTCATCAATAAGTATGACATATTTTTAAGGAGAAAAGGAATAGGTAATAGGAATAGGAATAGGTTTCTCAGTCTGAAGAAGGGCCTCGACCCGAAACATCACCCATTCCTTTTTCACCAGAGATGCTGCCTGCCTGTTGAGTTACTCCGGCTTTTTGGGTCTATCTTCGGTTTCAACTGGCATCTGAAGTTCCTTCCTACACATGACATTTTAAGGAAGGAATGAATGAATGAATGAATGAATGAATGAATGAATGAATGAATGAATGAATGAAGGAATTAATACTTTATTGTCACATGTGAGAAGTCACAGTGAAATTCTTTGCACGCATACCTAAGGTATGCAAATAGTCTCCACATCAAGGGTGTTGACAAAGTTCCATGTGTTCTAGTTGTAGTCATTAGGTGGATTTAATGACTTTAATGACAAGTGTATTGTTGAGATACAACGTGGAAACAGGCCCTTCAGCCCACCGAGTCAGTGCCGACCAGCAATCACCACCTTCACAGTAAATCTATCCTTCATACCAAGGACAATTCACAATTTTTACCAAAGTCCACTAACTTACAAACCAGCATGTCTTTGGGATGTGGGAGGAAACCAGAGCTCCCAGAGAAAACTGGGTCACATCACCCTGGCCACGCTTTCATTTCACCCCTGCCGTCAGGAAGAATGTACGGGTGTCTGAGAATTGTAACGTCCAGTTCAGAAACAGCTCCTTCCCAACAATAATAATAATTATAAATGTTATTTATCATGTGTAGGTTGGCACAGGGTCAATGATACAATGAAATGTATTTGACAAGACAACGGGTCGCCTCAGCAGTAATATTCCAAGGATAAATAAGATTTAAAAAAATTACATTAGTAAGGTAAAAAGACAATATTAAAAATAGGTAAAAAGACAATATTAAAAATAATCAACATATATGATGTGAAATGTGTTTATGAGTTCAGAAGCCTGATGGCCTGATGGTAGAAACTGTTCTTAAGTCTGGTGGTCCTGTATTGTCTGCCTGACGGTAACAAGGAGAACAGCCTGCGTGCTGGGTGGTTGTGGTCCTTGATGATGCTGCGTGCCTTCCGCAGGCACCGCCGGTAGAAAATGTCCTGAATGGCCGGGAGACAGTTGCCAGTGATGTGCTGTGCCGTCTTCACCACTCTCTGTAGTGACTTGTGGCTGTGGGCAGAACAGTTCCCGTACCAGACTGTAATGCAGCCCGTCAGCAGGCTCTCGATGGTGCATCTGTAATCATCAGGCTATTAAACACTACCAATACAAACTAAACTACAAACTGTCTTGGTTGCACTAGGGATTTTGGCTTGTGTTTTGTTTTTGCACAAAAATTGTGCTTTTTATTTATTGATTTTTTTTGTTAGCTTGTTAGCTTTGTTTATTATGTTACCTATTGAGTACAGTAATTGCAGACATGTTGTGACATTAGACTTTTGACTTCAGAGATACAACATGGAAACAGGCCATTCTGCCCACCGAGTCCGCACAGACCAGCGATCCCCACACACTAGCACTATCCTACACACACTGGGGCCAAATTAACCTACAAACCTTTACGTCTTCGGAGTGTAGGAGGAAACCGGAGATCCCGGAGAAAACACACGCAGGTCACGGTGAGAATGTACGAACTCCGTACAGACAGTACCCGTAGTCAGGATGGAACCCGGGTCTCTGGTGCTGTGGGGCAGCAACTCTACCGCTGCGCCACCGTGCCTTCCACTTGTGCAGCTCTCACTCGGTACACTTGACAATGAAACACTCTTGACTCTTGAATCTTGAACTTGAATGTCAATGCACACGACATGATTTTGCTAAGTTGAACTACACAGATTGTCCAGTGCTGTTTTAGCAGCACCTAGCTGTAAGGTCTATCAATGATGTTTTCAATAGAGAGTTAGGTTTAGCTCTCAGGGCTAACGGAATCAAGGGATATGGGGAGAAAGCAGGAACGGGGTACTGATCTTGGATGATCAGCCATGATTATGTTGAATGGCGGTGCTGGCTCGAAGGGCCGAATGGCCTACTCCTGCACCTGTTTTCGATGTTTCTATGTTTCTATTGCCTCTATCTTGTACTATTTTCTATTAGCAAAGCTAAGAATGATAAAACTGAATCTTGCCATCAGAATGCCTCAAAAAAAGAACATACTGCCTGAAAATATAATTACGCGACACTGCAGGTGGCCCAGCGGTAGAGTTGCTGCTTTACAGTGAATGCAGCACCGGAGATCCGGGTTCGATCCCGACTACGGGTGCTGTCTGTACGGAGTTTGTACGTTCTCCCTGTGACTTGAGTGGGCTTTCTCCGAGATCTTCGGTTTCCTCCCACACTCCAAAGACGTACAGGTTGTAGGTTTGTAGGTTAATTGGCTCGGTAAATGTAAAAATTGTCCCTAGTGGGTGTAGGATAGTGTTAATGTGCAGGGATCGCTGGTCGGCACGACACGGTGGGCTGAATGGCCTGTTTCCACGATGTATCTCTAAACTAAACTAAACTAAACTGCCATTTTTAGTATAGTCTTAATGAAAGCCTGTTTGTTATGGGAGCCACAGTGGTGCCGTGGGTACAGCTACTAAGCAAGAATTTTCACTGTGCCCAGGTACATAGGTACGTGTGATATTAAAGGATCATCTTTATCACCCAATCACTAGTTCTATCCTACACACTCGGAACAACGTACAGAAGCCAATTAACCCACAAATCCACACGTCTTTGGGATGTGGGAGGAAGCTGGAGCACCCGGAGAAAACCCACGCAGGTCACGCGGAGAACGTACAAACTCCGCGCAGGCAGCACCCGGGTCTCTGGCGCTGTGAGGCAGCTGCACTACCGCTGCACCACTGTTTCTTCCATTGAATGCTTGAATTTATTTGCCGTATTCACAATTTCTCTTCGGCATCCAGTTTGTTTCCATTTCTGTCCCAGCTCTGACTGAATTTCTTACATTTGGCCGCTGCAACTATAATTATTCTCCAGTGCATTACAGAGCCTTTTAGCGGTTGGCTGAGGTTATGAGATATTTGGCATATATTTTATAAACAGTTCCTCATTAGTGTGCTGTGGGAGTGTATTATCATCTCCTACTACGTTGGATAGCACCATCTGGCACATGTGAAGGAACGATAGTCTAAAGTTTGGAGGAAGGTATCTGAGAAAAATGTATAGTTAGAAACCAAAAACAAAAAAAACCCAGCAATCACAGATTTTAGTTTAGTTTCGTATTTAGTTTTAGTTCAGAGATACGGCGCGGAAACAGGCTCTTCGGCCCACCGAGTCCGCGCCGAAGAAGCGGTCCCCGCGCATTAACACTATCCTACACACACTAGGGACAATTTACAATTATACAAAGCCAATTAACCAACAAACCTGCACTTATTTGGAGTGTGGGAGGAAGCTGGAGATCCCGGGGAAAACCCACACAGGTCACGGGGAGAACGTACAAACTCTGTACGGACAGCACCCTGGTGAGGATCGAACCCGGGTCTCTTGCGCTGTCAGGCAGCAAATCTACCGCTGCGCCACCGTGCCGCCACCATAATTCAGATGTTGCAGAAAAGCACAGCAAATATGCATTGATTGAGTCAGTGCAGAATGCAAGGTGTTCTGTAATAGGTGAATAGAATTGACAGATTTTTGAGTCAGTTAATAAATCGTGATGGTTTAGAGCAGGGGTGTCAAACTCATTTTAAGTCCCGGGTCGGATAGGGCAAAATGTAACTTCATGCGGGCCGGATCCGTTGTGCACGCGCAAACGCACGCGTGCGCGCTTGCCACGGCTTTCTTTCAACCTGCTCTCATGTGTCTCAGTCTCTGCTGTAACTACAAAGTGTTTCACTTTACGAATTTTGTTTCTTAGGAAGAAGATTGCCTAACAAGCATTACTTTTATGATTGGTATCTAGGCCCGAGATAGGGTGGATGTGGAAATAATGTTCCCAGTAATAGGAGAGTCGAGGACCAGAGGTCACAGCATCAGAATAAAAGGGTCATACATTCAAAATGGAGATGAGGAGGAATGGGTGGTGAATCTGTGGAATTCATTGCTACAGACAGCGGTGGAGGCCAAGACATTGGGTATTTTGGAGGCAGAGATTGATAGGTCTTGATTAGTTTACAGGGAGAAAGAAGACAATAGAATGTGGTTGAGAGAGAAAATATATCAGCCATGGTTGAATGGCAAAGTAGACTTGATGGGCTAAATGGCCTAATTCTGTTCCCGTCTTATAGTCTTCCTGCAGTGTTTATGTTTTTCCCACAATGGGCTGGCTGGGTGGTGAACAGCCAAACACCTCTCGGGAGCTGGGGAGTGGGGAGGTAACAGCTGCAGATCGCACTTGCATTTTCCTTCTGCGCAAAGTTCATATTTCCTGCGTATTTAAGCGATCATGTCGCTCACTTTCTGTGTATAATCTAACAGCGCTGGCTTTTCCCCAAATCATCTCGCGGGCCGGTAGTTTGACACCCCTGGTTTAGAGGGATATTGGGCCAAATGCGGGCAAACAGCACTAGCTTAGATGGGGCATCTTGGTCGGTAAAGACAGGTTGGGCTGAAGGGCCCATTTCCCCAGTTTATGACTCTTTTAGTTGTCTAACTTTGAAACAGTTAGACAGGTACATGGATAGGACAAGTTTGGAGGGATATGGACCAAACTTGGGCAGGTGGGACTAGTGCAGCTGGGCCTGTTTGGCCGGTGCAGGCAGGTTGGGCCGAACAGCCTGTTTCCGCACTATGATTCTATGACTCAAGTTTAGTTTAGTTTAGTTTAGTTTAGTTTAGTTTATTGCCACGTGTACCGAGCTACAGTGAAAAGCTTTTGTTGCGTGCTAGCCAGCAGGCGGAATGATAATACAGGATTCTGTAACCAGCACACAACGAGTCGCCTGGGTTGTTTAGTTTAGTTTAGTTTAGTTGAGTTTAGTTTATTGTCATGTGTACCGAGGTACAGTGAAAAGCTGCTATAGTGTCGCGTGCCATCCAGTCAGCAGAAAGGCATGGGTTGGGCGCCATCTTGGATCAGGAGTATTGAAAGGCTTTGATGGAGTGGATGTGGGGAGGATGTTTCCAGCTGTGTGAGAACCTGGGACCAGAGGGCACAGCCTTGGAATAAAAGGACGTAGTTTACAATTGAGCTGAGGAGGAATTTCAGTGCATTGAGTTTCAGATGAGATGGAATTTCATTTTCACAACAGTGGTGCATAGGAAGCTTTTACACTGGCACGTGGGTAGGCAGGGAATGGAGGCATATGGATCATGTGCAGGAAGAGGAGATTAGTTCAGCTTGGCATTGTGTTCAGCATGGACATTGTGGGCCAAAGGGTCTGTTCCTGTGCTGGACTGTGTTCTATGTTCCATGTTCATGTTGGATGGAACTTCTATATCATAAAAAATGTGGGTGTCCTCAACCCATTCTAAGCCACTTTGATTGGGAAATAAATAAAAGGCTTGCCAAAGGATGTGTGGGCAGAACCTGCTGTTGCCAATGCAATCCTGCATTGTTCTACATTCTTCCCATCCCCAGGTAAAGTGCCACCTTTGTCCTTCTGACAACACTCTCGGCCCAGAGTCAATACGTTGTGGATTCATGCTTAGACCAAAGACTTGAACGTAAAGTCCGTAACTCCCAGATAGTGGCAACACAAGTAGATAGAAAGGTAAAGGAGGCATATCGTACGCTCCCCTTCCATGGTTCATAGGTTCACAGGTTTATATGTGATTGGAGCAGAATTCGGCCACTCGGTCCATCAAGTCCACTCCGCCATTCAATCATGGCTGATCTATTGTAGACGCGAAATGCTGGTCAGGCAGCATCTCAGGACAGAAGGAATGGGTGGCGTTTCAGGTCGAGACCCTTCTTCAGACTGACCCGCTGAGTTACTCCAGCATTCAATTTACACCAGCATCTGCAGCTATTTTCCTACACATGGCTGTTCTATCTCTCCCTCCTAACCCCATTCTCCTGCCTTCTCCTTCTGATAGCGGAGTCAGGGGAAATGGGGAGAAGGCAGGAACGGGGTACTGATTGTGCATGATCAGCCATGATCACGGTGAATGGCGGTGCTGGCTCAAAGGGCCGAATGGCCTACTCCTGCACTATTGTCTATTGTCTATTGTCTATAACACCTGACACCTGATTCTGGTGCTGACTTAAATCTTTTGATGCCCTGTAAACAATAAAATATTTCTAAGATAGACACAAAATGCTGGAGTAATTCAGTGGGACAGGCAGGATCTCCCTCATAACCCCATTCTCCTGCCTTCTCCCCATAACCTCTGACACCCGTACTAATCAAGAATCTATCTGCCTCTGCCGTAAAAATATCCATTGACTTGGCCTCCACAGACTTCTGTGCCAATGAATTCCACAGATTCACCACCAGGTTGGGGCAGTGAGTGTAAGACCATAAGACCATAAGATATAGGAGCAGAATTTAGGCCATTTTTCCCATTGAGTCTGCTCCGCCATTTGATCATGGCTGATCTATCTTTTCCTCTCAACCACATTTCTCCCGCCTTATGAGAGACCCATGTAATAAACTAATCGCATTCCATGTATCGGGAGAAAACAGTTATCATTCGCCCTTGTAAGCATGCAGGTACAGCAGGCAGGTACAGCAGGCAGTGAAGAAAGCTAATGGCATGTTGGCCTTCATAGCGAGAGGATTTGAGTGCAGGAGCAAGGAGGTTCTACTGCAGCTGTACAGAGCCTTGGTGAGACCGCACCTGGAGTATTGTGTGCAGTTTTGGTCTCCTAATTTGAGGAAGGACATCCTTGCTATTGAGGTAGGTTCACCAGGTTAATTCCCGGGATGGCGGGACTGACATATGATGAAAGAATGGGTCAACTGGGCTTAGATTCACTGGAATTTAGAAGGATGAGGGGGGATCTTAAACCCCTGTCCCACCTAGGTGAATTTTTAGGTGACTACAGGTGACTAGGCTGTGGCCACACGGTTGCCGGGGTGTCGCCTGTACGGTCGTGAGTCGTCTCCAAAGAGTCGTAGCGTTTTTCTGATCGTCGCTGGATTTTGAAATGTTAAAAAAAAATTGCCGACTGATGGTTTGACGCCAATGATCGTAGCTTGATGTCTCCTGACGTGGGCGCTGTCGTAGGTTGTTGCCAGGTTGTCGCCAGGTGATGCAGGTTGTTGCTGGTGCTGACTTGATTGAATTCCATTGGCGACTACCTGCGTCAAAACCAGAGGCCAAAATGATGTGAATTGTCTTCAGTTGTCGCCGACACGGTTGTAGCTTGTCGCGGGTAGACGTAGGTTGACTTCAGTTGTTGTAGGTTGCTGCCTGTCTGGTCGTAGGTGTGGTCATAGGTGGACGTCCTAAGTCGCGACGATTGGGTCGCCGGTTGTCGGTAGCTTGCCGTAGCTTGACATCAACTAGGTGGTGGGTTGTTGTAGCTTGTCGTAGACATTGTCGTAGGGGGGGTCCAGACGCCGTTTTTTCGGCGAACTGCTACGACTATGACAGTCGCTGGCAGTCGCCTAAAAAAAACGCCTAAGTGGGACAGGCCCCTTATAGAAACATATAAGGGATTTGGGATTAAGGGATTGGACAGGCTAGATGCAGGAAAAATGTTCCCTATGTTGGGCGAGTCCAGAACCAGAGTCCCGAGCCCTTAAGAATAAGGGGTTGGCCATTTAGGACTGAGATGAGGAAAAACATTTTCACCCAGAGAGTTGTAAATCTGTGGAATTCTCTGCCACAGAAGGCAGTGAAGGCCAATTCACTGGATGTATTCAAGAGAGGGTTAGATTTAGCTCTTCGGGCCAACGGAATCAAGGGATATGGGGAGAAAGCAGGAACGAGGTACTGATTCTTTCATTCATATTGAATGGGGTTGCTGTCTCGAAGGGCTGAATGGCCTACTCCTGCACCTATTTTCTATGTTTCTATGTTTGCTTTGCTCTCAGGAATTTGCAGGCTCTTGTGCCCTCAGTATTTCTCTGTGGATGTTATATAAGCGCAATAAAGCAACATCTGTTAGTACTCCACAAGACATAACTTTATTGTTAGGGATTATTCCTGGGTTATAAAATCATATGGAAGTAGCAGCCATTAATTCAAAATGAGAACCTGTCTTCAGAATATCTGTTCTAACGTACATTGAAACAGTCATCAGTTTGCAATTGAAAGGACAACTTTGCGGGAGAGGACGGCAGGGGAAGGGAAAAGACATTCTGGCCTTCCATCACAGTGAGGAGGGGACTGGAGGAGACTCACTGTGATGGATGTTTCTTTTTTTTGTGTTGGTTGGGGTTGTGTAATTTGCTTATTTTATTTTTATTGTTGGACTGTGGGTGACTAAATTTCGTCCAAAAAACTTTTTTGGATGACAAATAAAGATATCCTGAATCCTGAATCCTTTGCAAACAAAATGCACACCTACACATTCCTTCTCTCGTGAGATGCTGCCTGACCCGCTGAGTTACTCCAGCATTTTGTGTCTACCTTCGATTTAAACCAGCATCTGCACTTTTGTTTTCCTGCACACCAACACCTCTACTTCCTTCTACGGCTTAGGAAGTTAGACATGTCGCCAACCAACGTCTTATCAGGATGCACCAGAGCATGGTTTGGGAAGAGCTCCATCCAAGACCTCATGAAACCACAGAGAATTGAGGATGCAGCCCAGACCACAGGTGCACAGGTGTCCGGAGTGGTGGGGAGAAGGCAGGAGAATGGGGTTGAGAGAGAGAGGTAGGTCAGCCATGATTGAATGGAGGAGTGACGGGCCGAGTGGATTAATTCTGCTCCTGGAACGCTTGAACTTCTGAACTTATTAACATTGACTCCATCTACACCTCACGCTCCCTCAGCAATGCCACCAGCATCATCGAGGACCCGTCTCACCCCGGCCACTCCCTCTTCTCCCCTCTCCCATCGGGCAAGAGGCACAGAAGATTGAAAACGCACAGTAGAGTTGGTGCTTTACAGCCGCAGATTCAGGAAAAAAAACCTGCAGGTGCTGGTTTAAATCGAAGGTAGACACAAAATGCTGGAGTAACTCAGCGGGCCAGGCAGCGTCACTGGAGCAAAGGAATGGGTGACATTTCAGGTTGAGACCCTTCTCGACCCGAAACGTCACCCATTCCTTCTTTCCAGAGATGCTGCCTGACCCGCTGAGTTACTCCAGCATTTTGTGTCTACGTCCAGATTCAAGAACAGTTTCTTCCCAGCTGTTATCAGGCAACTGAACCATTCTATCACCAACTAGAGAGCGGTCCTGAGCTTCTATCCACCTCATTGGACTATCTTTAATCAGACTTTACTGGGCTTTACCTTGCATTAAACGATATCCCCTTTATCATATTTCTGTGCACTGTAAATGGCTCGATTGTAATCATGCATTGTCTTTCCGCTGTCTGGTTAGCACGAAACCAAAGCTTTTCACTGTACCTCGGTACACGTGACAATAAACTAAACTCAAACTCAAACTCACCCCTGGCACCATAGAGCGGCCGATTACTGACATGACCCTGAGTTGTTCTCATATGCATCTGCCAAATGTAAGACAATGGGGTGGGTTAAGTGGCCTACATACAACCAGGAATCTTCATACTTTTATTATTTGACACCATTGTCATAGAGTCATAGAGTCATAGAGTGATACAGCGTGGAAACAGGCCCTTTGGCCCAACTTGCCCACACCGACCAACAATGTCCCAGCTACACTAGTCCCACCTGCCTGCGTTTGGTCCATATCCCTCCAAACCTGTCCTATCCATGTACCTGTCTCACAGTTTCTTAAACATTGGGATAGTCCCTGCCTCAACTACCTCCTCTGGCAGCTTGTTCCATACATCCACTACCCTTCTTGAAAAAGTTACGTCTCAGATTCCTACCAATTTTTTTCCCATTCACCTTAAACCAATGTCCTCTTGTCCTTGATTCACCTAGTCTGGGCAAGAGACTCTGTGCATCTACCCGATCTATTCCTCTCATGATTTTGTACACCTCTATAAGATTGCCCCTCATCCTCCTGCGCTCCAGGGAATAGAGTCCCAGCCTACTCAACCTCTCCGTATAGCTCACACCCTCTAGTCCCGTCAACATCCTTGTAGATCTTCTCTGTGCCCTTTCCAGCTTGACAACATCTTTCCTATGACATGGTGATGAAGAAAGTTCCCAAACCACACGTATTTGTCAAAGATAGACACAAGGTGCTGGAGTAACCCAGAGGGTCTGGCAGCATCACCGGAGAAAATGGATAGGTGATGTTTCGAATCGAGACCCTTCTTCAGAACGTTGAGTTGCTCCGGCATTTTGTGCCTATGTTTGGTATAAACCAGCATCTGCCGTTCCTTTTTCTTACATTTTAACTGCTGCACTGCAAACTCTCTTTAGGGTATGCCTACTTCCTCTCCCCACTGGAATCCCACCACAACCAGAGAGCAGTGCTGAACCTCATCAGTGACCCTCGGACTATCCTTGGTCGGACTTTGCTGGCTTTACCTTGTACTAAATGTTATTCCCTTTATCATGTATCATCTATACACCGTAAATGGCTCGATTGTAATCATGTATTGTCTTTATAGACAATAGACAATAGACAATAGGTGCAGGAGGAGGTCATTCGGCCCTTCGAGCCAGCACCGCCATTCAATGTGATCATGGCTGATCATTCTCAATCAGTACCCCGTTCCTGCCTTCTCCCCATACCCCCTGACTCTGCTATCCTTAAGAGCTCTATCCAGCTCTCTCTTGAATGCATTCAGAGAATTTGCCTCCACTGCCTTCTGAGGCAGAGAATTCCACAGATTCACAACTCTGACTGAAACAGTTTTTCCTCAACTCAGTTCTAAATGGCCTTCCCCTATTCTTAAACTTGTTCTGGACTCCCCCAACATTGGGAACATGTTTCCTGCCTCTAAAGTGTCCAACCCGCTTTCCGCTGACTGGATGGCGCACGTGACAATAAACTAAACTCAAACTGGAAAACTAGAGATGCTGCCTGACACACTACTCCAGCATTTTGTGCAATGGCAACATTTTGTGTCTATGATATAAACCAGCATCTGCAGTTCCTTTTTATTATAGATGTATTTGTGACTTGGCATGTTTCCACTAGCAGGAGAGTCAAGAACGAGAGGTCATAGCCTCAGAATTAATAGACGTTCTTTTAGGAAGGAGATGAGGGGAAATGTCTTTAGTCAGAGGGTGGTGAATCTATGGAATTCTGCCACAGATGGTTGTGGAGGCCAAGTCAGAGGATATTTTTAAGGCAGAGATGGATAGATTCTCGATTAGTACAGGTGTCAGAGGTTATGGAGAGAAGGCAGGAGAAGGGGTTAGGAGGGAGAGATAGATCAGCCATGATTGAATGGCGGAGTAGACTTTTTGGGCCGAATGGCCTAATTCTGCTCCTGGTGAGACCGCACCTGGAGTACTGTGTGCAGTTTTGGTCTCCAAATTTGAGGAAGGATATTCTTGCTATGGAGGGCGTGCAGCGTAGGTTCACTAGGTTAATTCCCGGAATGGCGGGACTGTCGTATGTTGAAAGGCTGGAGCGATTGGGCTTGTGTACATTGGAATTTAGAAGGATGAGGGGGGATCTTATTGAAACATATAAGATAATTAGGGGATTGGACACATTAGAGGCAGGAAACATGTTCCCAATGTTGGGGGAGTCCAGAACAAGGGGCCACAGTTTAAGAATAAGGGGTAGGCCATTTAGAACGGAGATGAGGAAGAACTTTTTCAGTCAGAGAGTGGTGAAGGTGTGGAATTCTCTGCCTCAGAAGGCAGTGGAGCCAGTTCGTTGGATGCTTTCAAGAGAGAGCTGGATAGAGCTCTTAAGGATAGCGGAGTGAGGGGGTATGGGGAGAAGGCAGGAACGGGGTACTGATTGAGAGTGATCAGCCATGATCGCATTGAATGGCGGTGCTGGCTCGAAGGGCTGAATGGCCTACTCCTGCACCTATTGTCTATTGTCTATTGTCTATTCCTTATGACCTTATGACCTTACAGCACATCAAACTTGATCATGGACATATATATCTTTCTATCAATCTTTGGAGTTTAGTTACATATCCCTCTATCTGCGAACCTGTCAAAATGTCTTTAAAAAAAAGCTAATATTTGCATATTAAATTTGCATATTAATATTTGCATATTAAATCATAATTGCATATTTAAACAGCAGATTTATGCTTTTTAGTTTAGCTTAGTTTAGAGATTAGGCTCGGCCCGCTGCGGACCGTCCGGCGCGGCCTGCAACCACAACAACCTGACCGCGGGAGAGGACGGCAGGAGAAGGGAAAAGACATTGTGGCCTTCCATCACAGTGAGGAGTGGACTGGAGGAGACTCACTGTGATGGATGTTTCTTTGATGGATGTTTCTTTTTTTGTGTGTTTTTGGGGTTGTGTAATTTTAATGCCTATTTAGTGCTTTTATTGTTGGACTGTGGGTGACTGAATTTCGTCCAATTTGGATGACAAATAAAGCTATCTTGAATCTTGAATCTTGAGATACATCTATCACCCGTTCACAGCACTTGTATGTTTTTTCACGCTTTCTCATCCACCCCCTAAACATAATTTTCAGAGGCCAGTTAACTGGCAAACCCGAACGTCTTTGGGATGTGGGAGGAAACCGGTGCACCTGGAGAAAACCCACGGGGGTCGTAAAGTCATGAAGTCATACGTGATAGGAGCAGAATTAGGCCATTCAGCCCATCATGTCTACTCTGCCATGGCTGATCTATCTCTCCATCCTAACCCCATTCTCCTGCCTTCTCCCCATAACCGCTGACACCCGTGCTAATCAAGAATCCGTGTATCTCTGCCTTAAAAACATCCACTGACTCGGCCTCCACAGCCCTCTGTGGCGGTCACGGGGAGAACGTGCAAACTCCACACAGGCATAGCAGTCAAGGTCAGGATCGAACCCGGGTCTCTGGCGCTGTGAGGCAGCAGTTCTACCCACCGCGCCACTGCACCCAGTCACATTTGTGGCTAATTAAGACCAAACTGACTTCAGTGAAAAGCAAGCCTGCTATGCATTGGGCGCAACACTTCAGAACCATAAACCGTGCCTCATTTCTTTTTATTACGGGCAGGGGAAAAAGATTATTTAATTTTTAATACAAATTTTCAACTGATTTTGTAATTTGTAAGTTAACACACAACTCCGAAAGTAAGGCTCACATAATAACAAGCCCAGCTGTATCATTGGATTAAATAGAATCCAGGGAAATTAGTTTACATTTGGGGATATATAATGGAATTTGATGAGGGAATTCAAATTGGTCATTCTATAAGGCAGGCTGCTGTGTTTTCTTGCGATTTTGTTTAGTTTAAACTAATTTAGTTTAGTTTAGTTTAGAGATACAGTGCGGAAACAGGCCCTTCGGCCCACCGAGTCCACACCGACCAGCGATCCCCGTTCACTAACACTATCCTACACACACTAGGGCCAATTTACATTTATACCAAGCCAATTAACCTCCAAACCTGTACGTCTTTGGAATGTGGGAGGAAACCGTAGCCCCCGGAGAAAACCCACCCACGCAGGTCACGGGGAGAACGTACAAACTCCGTACAGAGAGCACCCGTAGTCGGGATCGAACCCGGGTCTCTGGAGCTGTAAGGCACCAACTCTACCGCTGCGCCACCGTGCCACCCACAACTATTACCAGAACTGCACGGAATCTTCCAAACGTGACCTAACCACAGTCCTATAGAGCTGCATCATATGCATCTTATGTGAGTGTGCAAAATCATGGGAGGGATAGATGGGGTAAATGACTCTCCTGCCCAGAGTAGGCAAATCGAGAAAAAGAGGACATAAGATTAAGGTAAGGAGGGGAAAGATTTAATAGGAACCTGAGGGATAACTTTTTCACACAGAGTCCCATACGCAGGTGGGTGTATGGAACGAGCTGATGGAAGAGGTAGTTGAGGCAGGGACTATTGCAAAGTTTAAGAAACATTTAGACAGGTACATGGATAGGACAGGTTTAGAGGGATATGGGCCAAACGCAGGTAGGTGGTACAAGGGCAGATGGGACATGTTGGCTGGTGTGAGCAAGTTGGGCCGAAGGGCCTGCTTCCACTCTGTAAGGCTATGACTCTAGGACTGTTTCCGTGCTGTATAACTATGACTCTATGACTCGTTGGACCTGTTTCCATGTAGTACCTCTACAACTAAAAGTAAAACAAAATCAAATCCACGGTTACATACTGTTGAAGGGAACTCGGCAATACACGTTCAAGGAACATAGAAACATAGAAAATAGGTGCAGGAGTAGGCCATTCGGCCCTTCGAGCCATTCAATATGATCAAGGCTGATCATCCAGAATCAGTGCCCCGTTCCTGCTTTCTCCCCATATCCCTGGATTCGGTCAGCCCTAAGAGCTAAATCTAACTCTCTCTTGAATAAATCTCTACTAGATGATTTTGTGCAATGATTTTCGTCACATTTGGAGGAAACCATAGACCACCCAGATTTTTTATGTTGAAAACTGATGCCCAACTAGTTCAGGGTGAATTTGTTTTTGCTGGGAAATGTTATGTCCAAATAAATGGTCTGATTCTGTACTAATAGCCAACAGTTATCCTTTTGGTGTCCATTGCAATAGAACTTCCATCAAGTAAAAACAGTCTCTCCACGTGTTCCTCCAGCCAAACACTCAGAGCCAAAAGGAGGGAACGGTGAGCGGTGTGTGTACATTCAAAACTTCCTGAGAGTTTAGTTTAGTTTAGTTTAGGGAAAGAGCGTGGGAAACTGGCCCTTCGGCCCACCGGATCCGTGCCCACCAGCGATCCTCGCACTCTAACACTATCCTACACAAACTGGGGACAATTTACAATTATACCCATCCAATTAACCTACAAACCTTTGTACGTCTTTGGAGTGTGGGAGGAAACTGAAGATCTTGGAGAAAACCCACACAGGTCACGGGGAGAACGTACAAACGCCTTACAGACAGCACCCGTAGTCGGGATCGAACCCGGGTCTCTGGCAATGTAAGGCACCAACTCTACCGCTGCGCCACTGTCATTACATCCGAGCATTGAGTATCCAAAATCAGGAATCATTCGATACCTCATGCAGTGATGTCCACTGAGGTATTCTCTAGAAGAAAGTTAAGTGTACAAAATCGTGAGAGGAATAGATCGGGTAGATGCACAGAGTCTCTTGCCCAGACTAGGTGGATTGAGGATGAGAGGACATTGGTTTAAGGTGAAGGGGAAAAGATTTGATAGGAATCTGAGGGGTAACTTTTTCAAGAAGGGTGGTGGGTGTATGGAACAAGCTGCCAGAGGAAGTAGTTGAGGCTGGGACTATCCCAATGTTTAAGAAACTGTGAGACAGGTACATGGATAGGATAGGGAGAGGGGGTGGAGAGGTTTGGGCCCAATGCAGGAGAGGTTTGGGCCCAATGGGTCCACTTGGTCTAGTATTCCTCTAAACCTTTTCTGCCATGTACCTGTCCACCTATCTTTTAAATGTTGTTATTGTACCTGCCTCAATTACCTCCTCTGGCAGCTCGTTCCAGAAACCCTCTACCCAATGAGTGAAAAAATTGCCCCTCAGGTTCTATTTTAATCTTTCACCTTAAACCTATCTGCTCTGGTTCTTGATTTTCTTACTCTGGTTAAAAGAATCTGTGCATTTGACTCATCTACTACTCTTATGACTATATACACCTCTATAAGATCACCCCTCAGCCTCCTGCACCAAGGGATTAAGTCCTAACCTGCCCAAACTATCCCTTTAGCTCAGGCCCTCGAGTCCTGGAAACATCTTTCGTAAATCTCATAAATGTAGTTGATTATGTTTCTATTAAAAACAGAAAATACTGACAATCCCCAGCAGGTTAAACAGCATCTGTGGTGAGAGAAACAGAGTTAATATTTCAGGTCTTTGACCTTACAGAATAGATTTACTAGGTATGACCAGAATTTTCAATTTTATTCCTAATCCTTGTTTTAGCAGGAATTTGCTTTTGATGTTTCCTGAATCTCACTGAAACATGGACATAAAGAAAGGAAACTTTAGAATAATGGATTACTGACAAACTCGACGGGGGAGTGGGCCGCCGGAGGCCCTGCAGCAGCCTGGGGCTGGGCTGAACCGGGCGCCCCTCCAAGAGGCCGAGCACGTGACGGTGCAGTGGGCTGCTGGAGGCCCTGCAGCAGCCTGGGGCTGGGCTGAACCGGGCGCCGCTCCAAGAGGCCGAGCATGTGGACCACACGCGGCCTACAGCGGTGGTGGAGCAGCTACGCCTGGCCAGGACGACCCTGCAACATCGCCATGACAACGGGCCTTCACGGTCAGGTCAAGATCCCTGCACTTACAACAACTGGGACTTGGAAATGGCACCAAACTGGCGACTCTGTACACTGTCTCAGTGTACTACTGCTCTGTACTTGTACTGCAGCTGAGATGCTTATCTAACGATGTATCTCAGTGCTTATAGAAACATAGGAAATAGGTGCAGGAAGAGGCCATTTGGCCCTTCGAGCCAGCACCGCCATTCATTGTGATCATGGCTGATCATCCACAATCACTAACCCGTGCCTGCCTTCTCCCCATATCCCTTGATTCCGCTAGCCCCGAGAGCTCTATCTAACTCTCTTTTAAATTAATCCAGTGAATTGGTCTCCACTGTCTTCTGTGGCAGAGAATTCCACAAATTCACAACTCTCTGGGTGAAAAATGGCCTTCCCTTTATTCTTAGACTGTGGACCCTGGTTCTGGACTCCCCCAACATTGGGAACATTTTTCCTGCATCTAGCTTGTCCAGTCCTTTTATAATTTTATACGTTTCTATAAGATCCCCTCTCATCCTTCTAAACTCCAGTGAATACAAGCCCAGTCTTTCCATTCTTTCCTCATATGACAGTCCCGCCATCCCAGGGATTAACCTCATGAACCTACGCTGCACTGCCTCAATATCAAGGATGTCCTTCCTCAAATTGGGAGACCAAAACTGCACACAATACTCCAGATGTGGTCTCACAAAGGCCCTGTACAACTGCAGAAGGACCTCTTTACTCCTACACTCAAATCCTCTCGTTATGAAGTCCAACATGCCATTAGCTTTCTTCACTGTCTGCTGTACCTGCTACTTACTTTCAGTGACTGGTTTACAAGGACACCCAGGTCTTATTGGACTTCCCTTTTACCTAATCTGACACCATTGAGATAATAATCTGCCTCCTTGTTTTTGCCGCCAACGTGGATAACCTCACATTTATCTACATTATACTGCATCTGCCATGCATCTGCCCACTCACTCAACCTGTCGAAGTCACCCTGCAACCTCCTAGCATCCTCTTCGCAGTTCACACTGCCACCCAGCTTTGTTTCATCTGCAAATTTGCTAGTGTTACTTTTAATTCCATCATCTAAATCATTAATATATATTGTAAATAGTTGCGGCCCCAACACTGAGCCTTGAAGCACTCCACTCGCCACTGCCTGCCATTCTGAACAGGACCCGTTTATTCCTACACTTTGCTTCCTGTCTGCCAACCAATTCTCTATCCATGTCAATACCCTACCCCAAATACCATGTTCTCCAATTTTGCTCACTAATCTCCTGTGTGAGACCTTATCAAAGGCTTTCTGAAAGTCCAGATACACCACATCCACTGGCTCTCCTCCATCCCTTTCACTTGTCACATCCTCAAAAAATCCCATAAGATTAGTCAAGCATGATTTCCCCTTCATAAATCCATGCTGACTTGGACCAATCCTTTTACTGCTATCCAAATGCGCTATTATTAGTAATTGCCCCGTTTTCTCTCTCGCTCCTTTCTTGAAAAGTGGGATAACATGAGCTATCCTCCAATCCACAGGAACCGATCCTGAATCTATAGAACATCGGAAAATGATCACCAATGCGTCCACAATTTCCAGAGCCATCTCCTTGAGTACCCTGGGATGCAGACCATCAGGCCCTGGGCAATTATCAGTCTTCAGTCCAATCAGTCGACCTAACACTATTTCTCGTCTAATGCAAATTTCTTTCAGTTCCTCTGTCTCCCTAGATCCTCCATGCTCTAGTACATCTGGGAGATTGTTTGTGTCATCCTCAGTGAAGACAGAAACAAAGTACCTGTTCAACTCTTCTGCCGTTTCCTTGTTCCCCATAATAATTTCACCTGTTTCTGCCTTCAAGGGACCCACATTTGTCTTCATTTATGTATCGTGATACTTTTACTGAACTATATACTAAAATGAATTTCACTGTACCTCGGTAAATTTAGTTTAGTTTAGAGTTCGGCCCACCGAGTCCGCATCGACCAGTGATCCCCGCACATTAATACTGCTCTACACACACTGGGGACAAATAAATACCATACCATACCAACTTTGTTGGGGAGGGTCATTATGAAATGATTTTTGTGGTGAGAAGTTGTTAAAATCATATTATTTAAGAGAAGATTGAATCTGTTCCATTTTAGTCTTTGTTTTAGAGGAAATCAGATAAGCATCCATTGTAAGAACTAATTTGAGTGCCTACTTTGTGGGTTTGAAACCATAGTGGCTATCTTTTTAGTTTTTGTTTTTAGTTTAAGTGATAGGAGCAGAATTAGTCCATTCGGCCCATCAAGTCTACTCCGCCATTCAATCATGGCTGATCTATCTCTCCCTCCTAATCCCGTTCTCCTGCCTTCTCCCCATTACCCTTGGCACCCGTACTAATCAAGAATCTATCTATCTCTGTCTTAAATATATCCACTGACTTGGCCTCCACAGCCTTCTGTGGCAGAATTCCACAGATTCACCACCCTGTGACTAAAGAAATTCCTCCTCATCTCCTTCCTTAAAAGAACATCCTTTAATTGTGAGGCTATGATCTCTAGTCCTAGACTCTCCCACTAGTGGAACCTCTCCACATCCACTCTATCCAAGCCTTCCACTATCCTGTATGTTTCAATGAGGTCCCCCCTCATTCTTCTAGACTCCAGCGAGTACAGGCCCAGTGCCGACATACGCTCATCTTAGGTTAACCCACTCATTCCTGGGATCATTTTTGTAAACCTCCTCTGGGCCCTCTCCAGAGCCAGCACATCCTCCCTCAGATATGGTGCCCCTAATTGCTAACAATGTTCCAAATGTGGCGTTACCAACGCCTTATGGAGCCCTCAGCATTACATTCCTGTTATTGTATACAAGCCCTCTCGAAATAAATGCCCAGGTGAGATCTCCTGTCCCATTGTACTGGGTTGTACACAAACCCAAGCCTTTCACTCTACCTAGGTAGATTTTGGATGGTCAGCCATGAATGAGCTGGCTCGAAGGGCCGAATGGCCTACTCCAGTACCTATTTTCTATGTTTCTATGTTTCTATGCACATGTGACAATAGAGTATCTTTGAATCATTGCTGCCGGCCTTGCAAGGGTTAACTGTAAAATCAGACTTCCCAATGACAAATGGAAACCTTCAGCACAGGATGGCTGGGCAGTTTAAGGCTCATTGACCTTTATGCCTGGCACCTTGCTGTGTTTTTTAAGGTTGGGCTGTCAAGAATGTAGGTCTAGAACACTTCATTGCAGATAAATTAGGTCAACATTACAATTAACAGAGTAGCAAGTGCTTGATCTATTCGAGTTAATCACCAGTGTTTGTGGGCTGCAAGGACCAATGTGCTTTGAACATGAGCGGAATTATGTTGAAGCCTTCAGTTTGGTTTAGAAATAAAAGACGATAAATATTTTAAACTAAGTAACTCCCTGCGGCATTCGATAGAGTTTTATATTAAAACGGTCTAAGAACAGGTGTTGGTACTGTCTAGTTTAGTTTAGAGGTACAGCGTGGATACAGCCCTTCGGCCCACCGAGTCCACGCCGACCAGCGATCCCCACACATTAACACTGCCCTACACACATGAGGGGCAGTATTCTACATGTATACCAAGCCAATTAACCTGCACGTCTTTAGAGTGTGGGAGGAAAACGAAGATCTCGGAGAAAACCCACGCGGGTCACGGGGAGAACGTTTGAGGAACACTGGCTGGCGACTGGTTAGCACGCAACACAAAAACTTTTCACTGCACCTCGGTCGGTACGCGTGATAATAAACGAAACTGAAAACTGTCGTGTGGATGATTCTTTGCTTGTTGCTGCTACTGTCTTGGCTGGCATCGCCAGCGATAATTCATGGATTTATTTGTTTAAGCTATTTTTTTGTTGTGTGTGTGTGTGTGTGTGTGTGTGTGTGTGTGTGTGTGCGTGCGTGCGTGCGTGCGTGCGTGCGTGCGTGCGTGCGTGTGTGTGCGTGCGTGCGTGCGTGCGTGCGTGCGTGCGTGCGTGCGTGCGTGTGTGTGTGTGTGTGTGTGTGTGTGTGTGTTTTTTCTAAGAGTGTCTGAAGTGGACTCCTAAACAAAGAACATCAATGTGGAGACTCCGTGTGAAGCGTATAAGTGTGACTCAGTCATGCTTGTCACTGTAATCGTTTTAAAAAGCCTTCTTAAGATTAGAATATCTCTATTAATTGCTGGAGAGACTTTTTCAAACAATTTAACCATTGTCATTCCTGGCCTCCCTCAGTAATCTCTTGAGTGCAATACATACATCGTGCAAAGGATACATTTTTTTTTTTCCTTTCTGCCTCATGGATTCTTTAAATTCTTTGAGAATTTAAGGACAGGCCTCACCAAGGAGCAAGTCTAATTGATTGACGGTGGTTTTTTTGCTACTATTAAGCCTTGCTATTTGGCTGCCCTCTGACCTTCACTAAGCTAATTGTTTGAAACAACATTGATGCAAATGATTTTATCTCGGCTGAGAAAAGTCCCATGGGGTCAGCTACACTAGCAGCTTAGTTTAGTTTAGTGCAGAGGTACAGCGTGGAAACAGGCCCTTCGGCCCACCGGGTCCGCACCTACCAGCGATCCCCCGCACATTAACGCCATCCTACACACGCTGTGGACAACTTTTTTCATATTTATACCGAGCCAATTTAACCGACAAACCTGTACGTCTTTGGAGTGTGGGAGGAAAGCGAAGAACTGGAGGCGTGAAAAGACCAGGACCAATCAAGGGCCTCACCCACTGAAGAAAGGTCCCGACCCGAATCATCACCCATCCTTTTGCTCCAGAGATGCCACTTGACCCGCTGAGTTACTCCAGCACTTTGTGCCTATCTTTGGTATAAACATTTCTTTGGAACTATTAGAGGCAGCTGTAGGTCATAGAGTCACAGAGTCATAGAGTGATACAGCGTGGAAACAGACCCTTCTGCCCAACTTGCCCACACCGGCCAACAATGTCCCAGCTACACTAGTCCCACCTGCCTGCGCTTGGTCCTTATCCCTCCAAACCTGCCCTATCCATGTACCAGTCTAATTGTTTCCTAAATGATGGGGTAGTCCCAGCCTCAACTACCTCCTCTGGCAGCTTGTTCCATACACCCACCACCCGTTGTGTGAAAAAGTTACCCCCTCGGATTCCTAATAATTCTTTTCCCCTTCATCTTGAACCTATGTCCTCTGGTCCTCGAATCCCCTACTCTGAGCAAAAGACCCTGTGCGTCTACCCAATCTATTCCTCTCATGATTTTGTATACCTCTATCAGATCTCCCCTCATCCTCCTGTGCTCCATGGAATAGAGACCCAGCCTAATCAACCTCTGCCTATAGCTCACACCCTCTAGTCCTGGCAACATGTCTTTTCTGAACCCTTTCAAGCTTGACAATATCTTTCCTATAACATGGTGCCCAGAACTAAACATAATATTCCAAATGCGATCTCACCAACGTCTTATACAACTGCAACATGACCTCCCAACATCTATACTCAATACTGACTGATGAAGGCCATGCGTCAAAAGCCGTTTTGACCACCTTATCTACCTGCGACTTGACCTTCAAGGAACCATGCACGAGTGACAGAGTAATCAGCAAAATGGAAATGGCTGAGGGGAAAATAATGGGAGAAATGTGGAAATGTGATAACTTTCGCACAAGGAAATTAAAACATCTAGGTCAGGGGATTTCAGGCAATAACTCATTATTTTCCATAAACGCCAAATGTCATTCCGTAAGGAGGAATGGTGAGAGATAAATAAATAACTCTAGACTTCAGGTCTAACATCAGCTGCAGAAAGGTTACGGACATGATTGGAGTGACTAAGAACTTTTTAAAACAAAAGGGCAGAAAGAGCCGGACTAACTCAACGGGCCAGGCAGCATCTCTGGAGGACTTTTCCTTGGGAGTTGCGTCACAGGTAGATAGAGCGGTCGAAAAGGCTTTCGGCACACTGGCCTTCATCAGTCAGAGCTTTGGGTATTGAAGCTGGGAGGTCATGTCGCAGTTGTATAAGACGTCGGTGAGTCCACATTTCGAGTATTATGTTCAGATATGGGCACCGTGTTATCGGAAAGATGTCGTCAAGCTGGAGAGAGTGCAGACAAGATTTACGAGGATGTTGCCAGGACTCGAGGGTCTGAGCTTTCGGGAGTGGTTGAGTAGGATGGGTCTCAATTCCTTGCAGCGCAGGAGGACAGGGGGTGATCTTATAGAGGTGTAGAGAATCATGAGAGGAATAGATCAGGTAAACGCCAGAGTCACTTGCCCAGGAAAGTTTACAATGTCCGCGCTGAACATTTCTAAGGCAGATTTAGTCAAATTCTTGATTAGAACATGTGTCAAGGGTTATGGGTAGAATGGGATTCGGAGGTAGAGATCAGCCATGATTGAATGGCAGAGTGGACTTGATGGGCCGAATGGCGTAATTCTGCTCCTACAACTGGTGAACTTGTGAAAAGGCTTTTGGATAGGCACGTGGATATGCAGGGAGTGGAGGGATATGGATCGCGTGCAGGCAGATGAGATAAGTTTAACTTAGTATCAAGTTCAGCTCGAACGTTGTAAGCTGAAGGGCATGTTCTATAAGACCATGGGCGGCACGGTGGCGCAGCGGTAGAGTTGCTGCCTTACAGCGAATGCAGTGCCGGAGACTGAGGTTCGATCCTGACTACGGGCGCCATCAGTACGGAGTTTGTACGTTCTCCCCGTGACCTGTGTGGGTTTTCTCCGAGATCATATCATATATCATATCATATATATACAGCCGGAAATAGGCCTTTTCGGCCCTCCAAGTCCGTGCCGCCCAGTGATCCCCATACATTAACACTATCCTACACCCACTAGGGACAATTTTTACATTTACCCAGCCAATTAACCTACATACCTGTACGTCTTTGGAGTGTGGGAGGAAACCGAAGATCTCGGAGAAAACCCACGCAGGTCACGGGGAGAACGTACAAACTCCTTACAGTGCAGCACCCGTAGTCAGGATCGAACCTGAGTCTCCGGCGCTGCATTCGCTGTAAAGCAGCAACTCTACCGCTGCGCTACCGTGCCGCCCTTCGGTTTCCTCCCACACTCCAAAGACGTACAGGGATGTAGGTTAATTGACTGGATAAATGTAAAAATTGTCCCTAGTGTGTGTAGGATAATGTTAATATGTGGGGATCGCTGGGCGGCACGGACTCGGTGGGCCGAAGGGCCTGTTTCCGCGCTATAACTCTAAATCTAAATCTAAAAGAAAATAAGACATCGGAGCAGAATTAGGCCATTCGGCCCATCGAGCCTACTCCGCCATTCGATCATGGCTGATCTATTTGTCCCTCTCATACGAAGGCAGAGGAGATTAGTTTAACCTGACATCATATTCGGCATGGGCATTGTGAGCTGAAGGGTGTTACACAGTTCCACGTTTTAGGTTCTAATACTAAACATTACTATCTTTGGAAAATTAATTAAAGCATTTAGAAGCGTTAGTGGTGTAAAAGAGGCTTTTAGATAGGCACAAGGATATGCAGGAAAAATGTTCCCAATGTTGGGGGAGTACAGAACCAGGGGCCACAGTCTAAGAGTAAAGGGGAGGCCATTTAAAACTGAGGTGAGAAAAAACTTTTTGGCCCAGAGAGTTGTGAATTTGTGGAATTCTCTGCCACAGAAGGCAGTGGAGGCCAATTCACTGGATGAATTTAAAAAAGAGTTAGATAGAGCTCTAGGGGCTAGCGGAATCAAGGGGTATGGGGAGAAGGCAGGCACGGGTTACTGATTGTGGATGATCAGCCATGATCACAATGAATGGCGGTGCTGGCTCGAAGGGCCAAATGGCCTCCACCTGCACCTATTTTCTGTGTTTCTATGTTTCTATGAGTAGAGGGATGTGGCTCACATGCAAGCAGATGAGATCAGTCTTCCTTGGTATCATCTGTAGGAAGGAACCGCAGATGCTGGTTTACACCAATGATCGACACAAAAAGCTGGAGTAACTCAGCGGGTCAGGCAACATCGCTGGACAAAACGAAAATGATTTATAATTTTGAATGTCGCCTGATTGACAGCGGGTGCATTATCATTTTGTACAATTGATAGTTAGGGGCGGCACGGTAGCGCAGCGGTAGAGTTGCTGCCTCACAGCGCCAGAGACCCGGGTTCCATCCCGACTACGGATGCTGTCCGTACGGAGTTTGTTCGTTCTCCCTGCGACCGCTTAGGTTTTCCCCGGGTGCTCCGGTTTCCTCCCACACTCCAAGGACATGCAGGCTTGCGGGTTAATTGGCATCGGTAATTTGTCCCCAGTGCCTGCAGGTCAGTGTACGGGGTGATCGCTGGTCGGCGCGGACTGGGTGGGCCGAAGGGCCTGTTGTATCTCTGAAGTCTAAAGTCTAAATACACCTTAATAATATTCGCTGGTCTTCTGCATAAGTTTCAAAACTAATTACCACACCATCATATAGTATCCCGTTCAAAATCTTTTTTTTTCATATTTGCAACAGGAAAACCTTACAATAATTTAAAAGACTGCCCCCATGTGGTAAAAGGGTCAGGAGAAATGCCTTCTCTTCAAACCCATTTACATTTTACAACTGATCTTATCCTACCGCTCACTATAAAAAGCTGCTTTATTTCCCTGAATGTCACAACCTGAATCCCTCTTGCATCTGCACAAAGGCTTAATAAATAATGATTAGGAATGATACAATAAGGGTTTTGCCCTTTGCACCAATTCATTAGGGGAAACGTCTTTTTGACCATGGTCGCTGTCGATTGTCAGGAGTATTCATGCACACAGCCTTCGTGTGGAATACAAACATTTCGATTTTTATCATTCCAATAAACTCTTCATCAACCTTTACTTTTAAAACGCACCGTGATTTAACATGGGGGACTTATACCTAAATGTTACATGGACATTATAAATGGCAGCCAGGCCTGTCTGCAGGATCCAAAGTCAAAATTTACAAGTGTTGGTCAACACAATTTAACATGATCAGAGTCTACGCGCATTTGACTGTGACTGAGCCGTGGAGTTTATCATTATTATTATTTTTTTTGTTCTATCCCGTGTCCCCGTAACCTGCCCTTGTTTCGCGAACTCTCTCAGCCTTTCCCAGTGTCAGATGCAGAGCAGGTTAGTTTATTGTCAGGTCCAGCAGGATGCAATGAAATTCCTTGTTCGCACAAGTCCCACAGAGAAAAATGGTGCGCGCTGGGGGTGATGATAGGAGCAAAGAGGTCCTTCTGCAGTTGTACAGGGTCCTGGTGAGACCACACCTGGAGTACTGTGTGCAGTTTTGGTCTCCTAATTTGAGGAAGGACATCCTTGCTATATGAGGCAGTGCAGCGTAGGTTCACGAGGTTAACCTCGCTGCGCTACCTCAATAGCAAGGATGGCGGGACTGTCATATGAGGAGAGATTGGAAAGACTGGGCTTGTATTCACTGGAATTTAGAATGGAGTGGGTGAGTGTCATCAGTTGGGGGAGGGTTGCTGGGCCTTAAGTTTAAAACGTGAATCACTTTTAAAATATAACAACCATTTGAACCGCAGGCCAATAGGTTAGACGGAGGGTTGCCGGAGAGATTTGGGCCCAACGGGTCCTCGCCCGGCTAGTATATATATAAAATATACAGTATATAGTGACCAGGAATGATTGAGTTAACATATGATGAGCGTTTCATGGCACTGGACCTCTACTCGTTGGATTTTAGAAGGATGAAGGGGGACCTAATTGAAACTTAACGAATAGTGAAAGGCCGGGAGAGAATGTTTCCACCAGTGGGGAGAGTCTAGGATGGAGCTAAGGAGGAATTTTTGTAATCAGAGGGTGGTGAGTCTGTGGAATTCATTGCCACAGAAGGCTGTAGTGGCCAAGTCAATGGATATTTTTAAGGTGGAGATTGAACAAATCTCTTGTTCTGATGCAAGTAAGAAATTTATCATTCTGTTTCGGGACGTATGGCAATAAAACACAACCCTTGACTCTTGATATTGACTTAATCAAACACCTTGAACCCCATCCACGTTCTCAACCCATACAGGCTCACCGATCACCAATGTGCCTGTATCCACATGTACATCCATATCGACATGGTCTTCCAACACCAGCCTCCTCCTTTGTCTCTTGGTCCATAAGGTCCTAAATGATAGAAGTGGAAATTAGGCCATTAGGCCCATCAAGTCCCCTCCGCCATTCAATCATGGCTGATCTATCTCTCCCTCCTAACCCCATTCTTCTGCCTTCTTCCCATAACCTCTGACACATGTACTAATCAAGAATCTATCTATGTCTGCCTTAAAAATATCCACTGACGGACTCCACAGCCTTCTGTGGCAAAGAAATCCACAGGTTCGCTCTCTGACTAAAGAAATTTTTCCTCACCTCCTTCCTAAATTCTGAGGCTATGACCTCCAGTGGACTCGGTGGGCCGAAGGGCCTGTTTCTGCGCTGCGTCTCTAAACTAACTTTACAAATCACAGCTTGGTTTGGGAACAGCTCCACCCAGGATCTCAAGAAATTGCAGAGAAATGTGGACATAACCCAGACCATCACACAGACCAACCTCCCTTCCATTGACTCCATTTACACCTCACGCTGCCTCGGCAAGGCCAGCAGCACAATCAATGACCGGTCTCACCCCGGTCACTCCCTCTTCTCCCCTCCCCCATCAGGCAAGAGGTACAGAAGTGTGCAAACGCACACCTCCAGATTCAGGGACAGTTTCTTCCCAGCTGTTATCTGGCAACTGAACCATCCTACCACCGACTAGAGAGTGGTCCTGAGCTACAATCCACCTCACTGGAGACTCTGGAGGCATATATGAGTGCAGTGTTTAAGAGGTTTGTAGATAGGTTCATGGGTCTGCTGGGAAAGGAGGGATGTGAAAAGTGTCAGAGGGCTGGAGTAAATCAGCTTATCAGGCAGCATCTCTGGGGAACAAGGATAGGGGACATTGCCTATCCATGTGCTCCAGAGATGCTGCCTGACCCATTGAGTTACTCCAGCACCCTGTGTCTTTGTTAGTAAACTAACATCTGCAGTTCCTTGTATGAATTCCAGCGATCCAGCACTTTGTCTAAAGAAGTCCCTCCTCGTCTCCATTCTAACGTTAC
The DNA here is from genome assembly GCF_053455715.1 of Rhinoraja longicauda. NCBI lineage: Eukaryota > Metazoa > Chordata > Chondrichthyes > Rajiformes > Arhynchobatidae > Rhinoraja > Rhinoraja longicauda. Next base: position 10,144,682 of record NC_135956.1, on the reverse strand, counting down.
GTCCTTTTACTCTGAGTCTGTGCCATCTGGCTCTGCACTCTCCCATTACTGAAATTAGGTGTCCACTCTACCCAGTAGGTTTCAATGAGATCCCCCCTCATCCTTCTATAATCCAGTGAGTACTGACCCTGATGTTACATTTGGTGTGGACATTGTGGGCCGAGGAGCCTGTTCCTGTGCTGTTCAGGTCTGTGTTCCATGATGGAGAAAATAAGCACCAAAAATTATTTTGAGATAAATCACTGGAATGGTAATTATTTGTGTACCTGGCGAGAATCTCCATCTCCGGAGAGAAGGAATGGGTGACGTCTTGGGTCGAGACCCTTCCTCAGACTGAGAGTCGGGGGAGAGGGAGACGCAGAAATATGGAAGGGTAAGGTGTGAAAACGAGATATCAAAGGGGATGGTGATCAAGGAAAATGGAGAATAGATCATTGTTAGTGAGGGGAAGGTGACAACGAAGCATACAAAGATAAAAAGGTATTCAGGCGGACAGTCAGACTGGCCTGAGAACCAGAAATGGGGGAGAAACATAGAAACATCTAGACATAGGTGCAGGAGTAGGCCATTCGGCCCTTCGAGCCAGCACCGCTATTCAATATGATCATGGCTGATCATCCAAAATCAATGCCCCTTCCTGCTTTTTCCCCATATCCCTTGATTCTGCGCCCTCAGAGCTAAATCTAACTCTCTCTTGAATGCATCCAGTGAATTGGCCTCCGCTGCCTTCTCTGGCAGAGAATTCATTCTCCATGTGGAGGGATGGAGAGAGAGGGAAAGCAAGGGTTACTTGAAGTTAGAGAGGTCAAGGTTCATACCGCTGGGCTGTAAGCTCCTCAAGCTGTTCCTCCAATTTGCACTGGGCCTCACTCCGACAGTGGAGGAGGCCCAGGACAGAAAGGTCAGTGTGGGAATGAGAGGGGGAGTTAAAGTGTTTAGCAACCAGGGAGCTCATGTAGGTTTAGGCAGACTGATGGGGCTTGTTGGCCAGTGTGGGCAAGTTGGGCCGAGGGGCCTGTTTCTAAAACTCCTGTAAGCCTTCCTGCACCTTTTCTGTCTTTAGGCATTGCTGGTAAGCTGGCGGCTCCCAGCCAAACAATGAGTGAATAACTTGTGTCGTTTGGCCCAATCCCTCGCACGCTACAACTTACCAAATGTTCTTTGATAAATCTGTTATTAATCTGCAATAGGAGTTATTAAACTTCTTCATCAGCTTCAACCGAAAAACAAACAAACATGGGAGTCTTCTTATCAAAGGAAAGCCAGTAATTCTTACGCTTGTTTCTGCAGAGATCTGATCATACCAGAGAATGATGATGGACACATATCCAGATTTGATGCTCTTCATTTTTGAAGTCTTGATTTTCAATGCAAACTGGATTTTTAATAGCAAACAGAAGTGTTTTGAAGTCTGGAACGTATTAAATATATCGAGCAGCTTTTATACCTTTATGTAAGTTTTGTAACTTTCAATGTAGGCCTCAATATATGGACAATTGCCAGATTGCAATTTAAACTGCATGACATTGTAGTGGGCTCAATAATCTCCTTACTCTAGGCAGTTTACACATGTAGATTATAACTGTGTTAAACGATTCCATATTCCATGTTCATATTTGCATTCTTTCACATTGTGCAATGTTGTACTCCAGCGGTTTCGAGTCCCGTTAATTTCGTAGCTGGGAGAGCTGCTGCCTCACAGCGCCAGAGACCCGGGTACTGTCCACGTGGAGTTTGCATGTTCTCCCTGTGGCCTCTCCCCCGGCTTCCTCCCACACTCCAAAGACGTGTTTGGTTTGTAGTTTTAATTGGGCCTCTATAACATTGTGGGCGGCACAGTGGTGCAGCAGTAGAGCTGCTGCCTTTCCAGCGCCAGAGACCCATGTTCAATACGGACTGCGGCTGCTGTCTATAAGGAGTTTGCATGTTCTCCCACGTGACCGCGTGGGTTTTCTCCGGGTGCTACGGTTTCCTCCCGCACTCCAAAGACGTACAGGTTTGTAATTTAGTTAGTAGGTACAAAAATTGTAAATTGTCCCTAGTGCGTGCAGGATAGTGTAAGTGTACGGGGTGATCGCTGATCAGGGTGGACTCGGTGGCCTGAAGGGCCTGTTTCTACTCTGTATCTCTGAAAAACCTACAGTCTAAAACGTGTGGGAAGTGGATGAGAAAATGGGATATCGTGAATCAGTGTGGACGGGTGATCGAAGGTTGGCGTGGACTCAGCGGGCCGAAGGGCCTTATTCAATATTGTACCTCCAAACAAATCGAAAATACTGGTGCTATTGTACGGGGTGATCGCTGATCGGCGCGGACTCGGCAAGCTGAGGGACCTGTTTCCGCGCTGTATCTCTACAAATAAAGTCAACTTTAAAACGATGATCACGCCCATAGTTTCCTGTTCCCATGCACAACTTAAAATGACTTGAACAGCGCAGTCATTAATAATTACAACAATGCTCAAGATATTTGTATCCATGTAGCGTGAATTAGTGTGAACGGGTGATCGAAGGTCGGCATGGACTCAATGGACAATAGACAATAGGTGCAGGAGGAGGCCATTCGGCCCTTCGAGCCAGCACCGCCATTCAATGTGATCATGGCTGATCATTCTCAATCAGTACCCCGTTCCTGCCTTCTCCCCATACCCCCTGACTAAGCTATCCCTAAGAGCTCTATCTAGCTCTCTCTTGAATGCATTCAGAGAATTGGCCTCCACTGCCTTCTGAGGCAGAGAATTCCACAGATTCACAACTCTCTGACTGAAAAAGTTTCTCCTCATCTCAGTTCTAAATGGCCTACCCCTTATTCTTAAACTGTGGCCCCTTGTTCTGGACTCCCCCAACATTGGGAACATGTTTCCTGCCTCTAACGTGTCCAACCCCTTAATAATCTTATACGTTTCGATAAGATCTCCTCTCATCTAAATTCCAGTGTATACAAGCCTAGTCGCTCCAGTCTTTCAACATATGACAGTCCCGCCATTCCAGGAATTAACCTAGTAAACCTACGCTGCATGCCCTCAATAGACTCGGTGGGCCGAAGGGTCTTTTTCAATCTTGTATCTCGAAACTAAACTAAAGATTTGAACAGCCAAAGTGCCGTCGACTTCTCTAACTTCAAGGAACCCTTGCTTTCCATCTCTCTCCATCTCTCCCCATCATAGTTCTCCGACTAGTTGCATTGTCCTCGTGATTAAATTTTATCTTTGTATGCCTCGTAGTCACCTTCACCTAATGAACAATGATCTATTCTCTATTTTCCTTGAGCCTCATCCGCTTTGATGTTTTGTTTTCACCCTTCCATGTCTTCGTGTCTCCCTCTCCCCTGACTCTCAGTCTGAAGAAGGGTCTCGACCCGAAACGTCACCCATTCCTTCTGAGTTACTCCAGCTGAGTTACTCCAGCATTTTGTGTCTGTCTTCAGCCGAAGTGATAACACAGATATCTGTGCCATGAAGAAATGTGGTGACTTGAATCCACAGTGGATCTCTGTTATGGACTCCACCTACTTTGGTTTTTAGTTTAGAGATCCAAGGAGGGCGCAGCGGTAGAGTTGCCGCCTCACAGCGCCGGAGACCCGGGTTCGATCCCGACCACGGGTGCTGTCTGTATGGAGTTTGTACGTTCTCCCCGTGACCTGCGTGGGTTTTCTCCGAGATCTTCGGTTTCCTCCCACACTCCAAAGACGTGCACGTTTGTAGGTTAATTGGCTTGATAAATGTTTTTTTTTTAAATTGTCCCTAGTGGGTGTAGGATACTGTTAATGTGTGCGGGGATCGCTGGTCGGCGCGGACACGGTGGGCCGAAGGGCCTGTTTCCGCGCTGTATCTCTAAACTGTATCTCTAAACAGCACGCAAACAGGCCCTTCGGCCCACCGGGTCCGCACCGACCAGTGATCCCCGCACATGAACATGAACCTACACACACAAGGGACAATTTACATTTATACCCAGCCGATTTAACCTACAAATCTGTACGTCTTTGGAGTGTGGGAGGAAAATGAAGATTTCCGAGAAAACCCACAGTGATCGTGGGGCGGACGTACAAACTCCGCACAGGCAGCAACCGTAGTCAGGATCGAACCCGGGTCCCTTGCACTATAAGGCAGCTCTACCGCTGTGCCACCGTGCTGCACCAAGTTGGTATGCTTCAATGTACAGGATCGCATCAGCTGCACATTCTCAGGGTCTGTCCAAGGTGAATTTGGATAATACAGGAAAAAAATAATTTGATGCTATTAACACACTTCATAAAATGCTGGAGTAACTCAGCAGGTCAGGCAGCATCTCAGGAGAGAAGGAATGGGTGACGTTTCGGGTCGAGACCCTTCTTCAGACTGAGTCTGAAGAAGGGTCTCGACCTGAAACGTCACCCATTCCTTCTCTCCTGAGATGCTGCCTGACCTGCTGAGTTACTCCAGCATTTTGTGAATAAATACCTTCAAGTATAGTTTGATCTTCCTGGATAGCATGCCAAACAAAAGTTATTGACTGTATCTCGGTACATGTGACATTAATAAACTAACACCAACAATGGACCATATGGTTTAGTTCAATGCTGCGTAATTCTGTCATTCTGTGAGTGTTTATTTCATTAAACAATTAAATATCAGATGCGTTTTGATGAATAACATTCAATATTTTTGTGCACTGCACAGTCTCAGACTGTGAGAAGCATTGTGAGAAGACTTTAATACAAACTGTGTTGAAATTTACTTGTGAAAAGGTAAAGTTTACAGGATTTAAGAGCTAGAGCATCAGGTCATAGTCTCAGAATTAAAGGACGTTCCTTTAGGAAGGAGATGAGGAGGAATTTCTTTAGTCAGAGGTCGGTGAATCTGTGGAATTCTTTGCACAGAAGGGTGAGGAGGCCAAGTCAGTGGATATTTTTAAGGCAGAGACTTATCTATCTCTGTTTCTTGATTAGTGCGGATTATGGGGAGAAGGCAGAGGAATGGGGTTAGGAGGGAGAGATAGATCAGCCATGATTGAATGGCGGAGTAGACTTGATGGGCCGAATGGTCTAATTCTTCTTCTATCACTTCTGAGCATACGAGATGTGACGTAAATTTATTTTTGGATAGGATGTCTGAACCACTGTGAATGCAAATGAAAAATACTTCCACTGTCAACTGGCCGATCCTGCAGTGGTTGCAGCACAGTGGCGCAGCGGTAGATTTGCTGTCCGACAGCACCAGAGACCCAGGTTAGATCCCGACCTCGGGTGCTGCCTGAATGGAGTTTGTACGTTCGCCCTTTGACCACGTGGGTTTTCTCCGGGTGCTCCAGTTTCCTTCCACATCCCAAAGATGCATGGGCTTCGCTGAACACCTGCGCTCGGTCCGCATTAACCAAACTGATATCTCGGTGGCCAAGCACTTCAACTCCCCCTCCCATTCCCAGTCTGACCTCTCTGTCATGGGCCTCCTCCAGTGCCATAGTGAGGCCCACCGGAAATTGGAGGAACAGCACCTCATATTTCGCCTGGGCAGCTTGCAGCCCAGTGGTATGAACATCGACTTCTCCAACTTTAGATAGTTCCTCTGCCCCTCCCGTCCCCTCCCCCTTCCCAGATCTCCCTCTATCTTCCTGTCTCCACCTATATCCTTCCTTTGTCCCGCTCCCCTGACATCAGTCTGAAGAAGGGTATCGACCCGAAACGTCACCCATTCCTTCTCTCCCGAGATGCTGCCTGACCTGCTGAGTTACTCCAGCATTTTGTGAATAAATGGGTTTGTAGGTTAATTGGCCTATGCAAAAGTCTCTTAAATCCACTATCATGTCGTCCTTCACCACCACCCCTGGCAGTGCGTTCCAGGCCCCCAACACACTCTGTGTAAAAAAAACGCCCCGCGCACATCTTTTTAACCTTAAAGCTGTGCTTTCAATGGATTAAAATTTCTAAACATTTCTGAGGCACATGAGCAACATTCAGCAACATTAGGTCAACTGAATAGAATGTGATTCATTAAAAATTAACAATTGCTGATCCCTTTCCAAACTGCACGGTGGCGCAGCGGTAGAGTTGCTGCCTCACAGAGCCAGGGACCCAGGTTCGATCCTGACTATGGGTGCAGTTTCTACGGAGTTTGTACGTTCTCCCCGTGACCTGCGTGGGTTTTCTCCAGGTGCTCCGGTTTCCTCCCACACTCCAAAGACGTGCAGGTTTGTAGGTTAATTGGCTTCAGTAAATTGTAAATTGCGCCTTGTGCTTGTGGGATAGTATTCATGTGCAAGGATCACTGATCGGCGCGGACTTGGTGGGCCAAAGGGCCTATTTCCACACTGTATCTCTAAACTAAATTAAATGGATTCACTGGAACATAATACCGTAATTGCTTTAGGTAAAAGACTAAGATCATTCTTTCCCCCTGATACTGGTTCCAGTATCCGTCGCCCAGCGATCCCCGTACATTAACACTATCCTACACAATTTTTACATTTGCCCAGTCAATTAACCTACAAACCTGTACGTCTTTAGAGTGTGTGAGGAAACCGAAGATCTCGGAGAAAACCCACGCAGGTCACGGGGAGAACGTACAAACTCCGTACAGTACAGCACCCGTAGTCAGGATCGAACCTGAGTCTCCGGCGCAGGAAGGCAGCAACTCTATCGCTGCGCCACCGTGCTGCCCTCTTCTGGCAGCTCGTTCAATATACCCACCACCCTTTTGTAAAAACGTTGCCCCTCAGGTTTCCATTAAATCTTTCCCCCCCTCACCTTAAAACTATGTCCTCTGGTTCTTGATTGGCCTATTCTGGGTAAAAGACTCATTACCTGATATATTCCCCTCATGATTTTGTACACCTGTATGGAATCACCCCCTCATCCTCCTGCGTTCCAAGGAATAATGTTCCAGCCTGCTCAACCACTCCCTGTAGCTCACACCCTCAAGTTATGGCAACACCCTCATAAATCTTCTCTGCACCCTTTCCAGTTTGACGACATCTTAACAACATTACGGGAACGGAACAGATCGAGAAAGGAACCGTCGAGAAAACGGCAGTGTGCAGGATTGTCTTTAATAGAAACCTTGCTTAGAATTTGTCAGCGATTTGAAGACCCTCAGTCCAGTTTAGTTGTCACGTGTGCTGAGGTGCAGTGAAAAGTTTTTGTCGCGTGCCAACCAGTCAGCGGAACAACAATACATGATTACAATCGATCCATTCACAGTGTATAGATACATGGTAAAGATAATAGCGTTTTAATGCAAGGTAAAGCCAGTAAAGTCCGATCAATGATCGTCCGAGGGTCACCAATGAGGTAGATAGTCGTTCAGCACTGCTCTCTGGTTGTGGTAGGATGGTTCATTTGCCTGATAACAGCTGGGAAGAAACTGTCTGAATCTCGAGGTGTGCGTTTTCACACTTCTGTACCTTTTGCCCGATGGGAGAGGGGAGAAGAGGGAGTGGCCAGGGTGCGACTTGTCCTTGATTATGCTGCTGGCCTTGCCGAGGCAGCGTGAGGTGTAGATGGAGTCAATGGAAGGGAGGTTGGTTTGTGTGATGGTCTGGGCTGCGTCCACAATTCGCTGCAATTTCTTGCGGTCTTGGATGGAGCTGTTCCCAAACCAAGCTGTGATGCATCCTGATAAAATGCTTTTGATGGTGCCTCTGTAGAAGTTGGTGAGGGTTGTTGGGGACATGCTGAACACCCTACTCCTTCTACGGAAGTAAAGGCGTTGGTGTGCCTTCTTGGCATTGCTTGGAGAAGTTGGTGGTGATATTGACTCCTAAGAATGTGACGTTTTCGGCCATCTCTACTTCGGCGCGGTCAATGCAAACTGGAGTACGTGTACCGCCTCACTTCCTGAAATCCATCACTATCTCCTTTGTCTTGCTGACGTTGAGAGAAAGGTTGTTGTCTCGACACCAGGACACGAGGTTCTCAATGGGAGGGTCAGCATCTCATATTTCGCTTGGGCAGCTTACAACCCAGTGTATATTGATTTCTCTGACTTCAAGTAATTCCCCCTCTCTCCATCCCTCCCCCATCCAAGTCGCACCAGCTTCCCGTTCTCACCGAGCACACAGATAAACAATGGCCTGTCTCTTTTATCGTCGTTACTTTTTTGCATATCTTTCATCCATTTGTTCTATATCTCTCTACTTCCTCGTCAATATCTCTCGTTCCCCTTTCCCCTTAATCTCAGTCGGAAGAAGGGTCCCAACCCGAAACGTCACCCATTCCTCTCCAGAGATGCTGCCTGTCCCGCTGAGTTACTCCAGCACTTTGTGTTAATGGACAGGTACATGGATAGGGCAGGTTTAGAGGGATATGGGTCAAATACAGGCAAGTGGAACTGAACCATGAGAGCCTGCAGACTTTAACATCGAGGAGCTTGCGGTCCCTGGTTAGGGACCGACTTCTGGATCTCCAAGCACAAGAGCTTCGATCGCCCCGACGCAGGAGAATAAAGAGGATGTAGATTGGACTTTATTGCTTTCCATCACAGTGAGGAATGTGGGGACTCCGCTGTGGTGGATGTTTATGTTAACTTTTAGTGTAAGAAAATAACTGCAGATGCTGGTACAAATCGAAGGTATTTATTCAGGCAAAATGCTGGAGTAACTCAGCAGGTCAGGCAGCATCTGAGGAGAGAAGGAATGGGCGACGTTTCGGGTCGAGACCCTTCTTCAGACTGATGTCAGGGGGGCGGGACAAAGGAAGGATATAGGTGGAGACAGGAAGATAGAGGGAGAACTGGGAATTGGGAGGGGAAGAGAGGGACAGAGGAACTATCTGTTATGTAGTTGTGTGCCTTGTTGCTTTTTTTAGTATGGCTGTTTGTTAATTTGAGTTTCACCGTACCTTAATTGGTACGCGTGACAATAAACTGACCTTTGAACCTTTGCGGAAGGGCCCTGGTTCGAGACCCGACGGAACTTTGCGTTTCCCAAACCCGTACCAATTTCTGCTCAGCAGTTTCCTCGAATCAGTCCCAATGACTTAATTTCGGCACACACGCACACACGCACACACGCACACACGCACACATACACACCCAGTCCAAGTGTTGCCAGCATCCTGGGAGCTGGCTGGAGTCGGGGGGGGGTGGGGTTGGGAGAGAAGGAAATGACTGTCTTTGGCTGCAGGGATTTGCAGTAGCAGAGTGAGTCTGCCCGCCTGTCGACTGCTGTTGAGTTGTTATTTACATTAGAAAATTACTGGGCCCAAAGTGAATAATCAATCATCCCCGTGATCGAGCATAAACCCCCCCCCCGAGGGACAGGAATTTAAATTTCAAAGCTCCGTGCTTCCGTCTAGACACTAAGTTCCAAGTTTCTGACTTTGCTACTCAAGAGATGACAGAAAAGTCTCACTCACAGCCAGTGTCCGAACAGCACCTCATTCATTGAGCAGAGACACAGAATGCGGGAGGAACTCAGTGGGACGGGCAGCATCTCTGGAGAGAAGGAACGGGGCGACCTTCTTCAGACAGAGATTCAGGGCAGAGGGAGACTCAGAGATATGGAAGGGTGAGGTGTGAAAACACAGATCAAAGAGGACGCTGCTCAAGGAAATGTAGAATGGTTCTTTACCCAGTACTCTGACTGATGAAGGCCCATGTGCTGAATGCCCTCTTTACCACCCTATCTACTTGATACGCCACTTTCTAGGAATTATATGTCTGCACTCCTGGATCACTCTGCTCATTAACACTATCCAGATCCCTGCCATTCACCATGTAGATCCTGCCCTGGTTTGTAAAACTTCACAAAATGCCACACCACGCACTTCTCTGCATTAAATGCCATTGCCCATTCCTCAGCCAAGTCGGGGGGGGGGGGGGGGTGGGGGGGGAAGGGGGGGGGGGGTGGGGGGGGGAGGGGGGAGACATGGAGACAAGGCACTGTAAGGTGTGAGAATGAGACATCAAAGGAGATGAGCTTCAAGGAAAATGTAGAGCTAGGTGAGAACAAAGCATACAGAGATAAAATTTAATCAAGGGGGTCAGCTCCACTGAGTTACTCCATCATTTTCTGTCTATACTCGATGTAAACCAGCATCTGTAGATCAATCCTACTCATTCAAAGAGTCATCGAGTCACAAGGCACTGAAACAGGTCCTTCAGCCTAACTGGCCAACAATGAACCATTGTGGGCTCATTGGCCATCGTTGCCGCCTCTGATCTGTTCTGTACATTTTCATACCTCTGGTTTCCCTCTCCCCTGACTCTCAGTCCGAAAAAAGGTCTTGAACCGAAACGTCACCTATTCCCTTTCTCCAGAGATGCTGCCTGTCCCGCTGAGTTACTCCAGCATTTTGTGTCTATCTTCGGTGTAAACCAGCATCTGCAGTTCCTTCCTACACACTTTGTTTGCTCCTCGAGACATAGTCGTAGAGTGATACAGTGTGGAAACAGGCCCTTCAACCGAACTTGCCCACACCGGCCAACATGTCCCAGCTACGCTAGTCCCACCTGCCTGCACTTGGTCCATATCCCTCCAAACCTGACCTATCCATGTACCTGTCTAACTGTTTCTCAAATGTTGGGACAGTCCCAGCCTCAACTGCCTCCTCTGGCAGCTTGTTCCATACACCCACCACCTTTTGTGTGCAAAAGTTACACCTCAGATTCAAATTAAATCTTTTCCACCTCACCTTGAACTGATGTCCTCTGGTCCTCGACTCCCCTACTCTGGGCAAGAGACTCGGTGCATCTACCCGATCTATTCCTCTCACGATTTTATTCACTCCTTACCCCGCTCCTGCCGAACAAGATACCCCATCTACGTTAGCCCCACCTGCCTGCGTTTGGCCCATATCCCACCAAAACCTTCCCATCCTGCCTCAACTTGCTCAACTCATCTGGAATCTGACATTCCACATTTGCATGCTGGGAAATCACTGCATTTGTACCAGGTTCATTCATAATTTTTATTTCCTCTGACTCACAATTGACACTTGCGGTATGAAATGGTTTGGTATCCTGATCTTATTATGGAGACGTAGAGTCATACAGCATAGAAACAGGCCCAAACAGTCCATGCCGACCAATATGCCCTTTCTAAACTAGACCCATTTGCCCACATTTGGCCCATATTCCTCTCTACCTCTCCTAGGATGAGCAGGTAACGGCACTGGGCTCATTGGAGTTTAGAAGGATGTGGGGGACATCATTGAAACTAACCGAATGGTGAAAGGCCTAGATAGAGTGAATGTGGAGAGGATGTTCCCACTGGTGGGGGGGGCAGTGGTCAAAGCCTCGGAATAAAAGGACGTAACTTTAGAAAGGAGATGAGGAGGAACTTCTTTAGTCAGAGAGTGTTGAATCTGTGGGATTTGTTGCCACAGACGGCCATGGCAAAGAATCCCAAAGCCTCCAATGTGGGCCGTGCCCCTCTAAACTTTTCCTATCCATGTACCTGGACGTGGACCACAGTGGGCGGTCACGGTGGCGCAGCGGTAGAGTTGCTGCCTTACTATTCTTGCAGTGCCGGAGACCCTGGTTCGATCCTCACTACGGGCGCTGTCTGTACGGAGTTTGTACGTTCTCCCCGTGACCTGCGTGGGTTTTCGCCGAGATCTTCCGTTTCCTCCCACACTCCAAAGACGTACAGGGTTGTAGGTTAATTGGCTTAGTGTATGTGTAAATTGTCCCTAGTGTGTGTAGGATGGAGTTAATGTGCTGGTCGGTGCAGACTCGGTGGGCTGTATCTCTAAACTAAACAAAACTACCTGTTCAAATGTCTTTTAAGTGTTCTTGTAGCACCTGCCTAAACTACCTCCAATGTCAGGGAAGTGCTGGGTGAAGGGTCCTGACCCAAAATATCACCATCAGTCATAGACATAGAATAATACAACGTGGAAACAGGCACTTCGGCCCAACGTGCCCACACCAGCCAAAATGTCCCAGCTACATTAGTCCCACCTGCCCGCATTTGGCCCATATCCCTCCAAACCTGTCCTATCCATGTACCAGTCTAACTGTTTCGTAAATGTTGGGATAGTCCCAGCCTCAACTACCTCCTCAGGCAGCTTGTTCCATACACCCACCACCCTTTGTGTGAAAACGTTACCCCTCAGATTCCTATTAAATCTTTTCCCCTTCACCTTAAACCTATGTCCTCTGGTCCTCGATTCCCCAAATCTGGGCAAGAAGCTCTGTGCATCTATCCGATCTATTCCTCTCATGATCTTATAAGGTCATAAGGTCATAAGGAATAGGTGTAAAATTAGGCTATTCGGCCCATCAAGTCTATTCCGCCATTCAATCATGGCTGATCTATCTCTCCCTCCTAACCCCATTCACCTGCCTTCTCCCCATAATCTCTGACACCTGCACTAATCATGAATCTATCTTTCTCTGCCATAAAAATATCCACTGACGGCCTCCACAGCCTTCTGTGGCAAAGAATTCCACAGATTCACCATCCTCTGACTTAAGAAATTTCTCCTCATCTCCTTCCTGAAAGAACGTCCTTTAATTCTGAGGCAATGACCTCTAGAGCTAGACTCTCCCACTAGTGGAAACATCCTCTCCACATCCACTCTATCCAAGCCTTTCACTATTCTGTCTGTTTCAATGAGGGCCCCCCTCATTCTTCTAAACTCCAGCGAGTGCAGGCCCAGTGCCGACAAACACTCATCATAGGATAACCCACTCATTCCTGGGATCATTCTTGTAAATCTCCTCTGGACCCCATCTGTACCTCCTCTATAAGTTCACACCTCATCCTCCTGCGCTCCAAGGTATAGAGTCCCAGCTTACTCGACCTCTCCCTATAGCTCAGACCCTTTAGCCCTGGCAACGGATGCTCCCTGATCGGCTGAATTACTCCAGCACTTTGTGTCTTTTTGTTTTGCAAACCAGCATCTGCAGTTCCTCGTTCCTTCGAAGAAGACATTAGTGAAAAAGACTTTCAATTCTCAGGTTTTCGCGCAAATCCAAATGCACCAAGGAAGTAAATTAGTTTCAAATCCGAGCAAGTGAACACACCTCTGTTTAAACTCACGTACGCGTGCTGTTTAATAAAAGAAAAAGTGCAGATGTAAATCATTGTACTAAGTGGTCCTTTGTGAAACATAAATTCATAGTTGTTAACAGATGATGTGACCGTTAATATTAGTTTGGCGCTCGACCTTGACAAGGTCAGAATTATTAAATCTGAACGTACAATATCCCCTCACCTTTCAATTAATGTCTCAGCTCTTTGATTAAATGGAGTTAAATTTACTTGTTATACAATTAGTTTTAAGAAGTGATGTTTTGTTACAATGGATTATTTGTAAAAATGTACATTCTTTTTGGAACCAAAGACAGATGTTGATATTTTGTACAGTACAGAAAATAGATCCTCAGTAATCCAGTTTAGTTTAGTTTACTTTAAGAGATACAGCATGGAAACAGGCCCTTCGGCCCACCAGTGGTCACCCGTACACTAGTTCTATCGAAGAAGGGTCCCGACCCGAAACGTCACCCATTCCTTCTCTCCAGAGATGCTGCCTGTCCCGCTGAGTTACTCCAGTTTTTTATGTCCACCTACGAAGCTGTAAGTCTTTGGAATGTGGGGGGAGACTGGAGCACCTGGAGAAAGCCCACGTGGTCACAGGTAGAACCTGTAAACCCCACACACAGACCGCACTCGCAGTCAGCATCGAACCTGGGTCTCTGACTGTGTGAGGCAGCAAATCTACCGCTGCGCCACCGTGCCGCCCAGATTTACACAATCAAGGACCAAGTGCAGTAAAATATACACAAAGTATTGTGTGTGCGCTTTGTGTATTTGCTGGTGTGTGTGTGTGTGTGTGTGTGTGTATGTGGTGAGAACTTGCAATTTTCATTCCCTGAATATCAACCAGTATATGGATATTTCGTTGAGCCGTTAATCAATGGGATGGTGAAACCTCTACCCACGAAGGTTATGTGACAGTCACTATGTACTTTCAAGATGCAGAATCGTAGAGTCATGCTGCATGTAAACAGGCCCCTTGGCACAACTTGCCCACGCTGACCAACATGCCCCACTTACACTAGTCCCACTTGCCTGCATTTCGTTTAGTTTAGCAATACAGCGCGGAAACAGGCCCTTCGGCCCACCGGGTCCGCGCCGACCAGCGATCCCCGCACATTAACACTATCCTACACACACTGGGGACAATTTTTACATTTACCAAGCCAATTAATCGACATACCTGCACGTCTTTGGAGAGTGGGAGGAAATGGAAGATCTCGGAGAAAACCCACGCAGGTCACGGGGAGAACGTACAAACTCCGTACTGACAGCGCCCGTAGTCGGGATCGAACCCGGGTCTCCGGCGCTGCATTCGCTGTAAGGCAGCAACTCTACCGCTGCGCCACCGTGCCGCCCGTATTTGACCCATATCCTTCCAACCCTGTCCTGTCCATGTACCTGTCCATAGACACAAAATGTTGGAGTAACTCAGCGGGACAGGCAGCATCTCTGGATAGAAGGAATGGGTGACGTTCTGGGTCGAGACACTTCTTCAGACTGAGAGTCGGGGGAGAGGGAGACAGAGATAAGGAAGCTTGGTCAGCTTACAACCCCACGGTATGAGCATTGACTTCTCTAACTTCAAGTAACCCTTGCTTTCCCTCTCTCTCCATCCCTCTCCCTTAATAGTTCTCCGACCAGTCTGACTGTCCTCCTGCTTAAATTTTATCTCTGTGTGCTTCGTTGTCACCTTCTCCTATCTAACAATGATCTATTCTACATTTTCAGTGAGCGCATCCCCTTTGATGTTTCGTTTTCTCACCTTATACCTCCTTATCTTTGAATCTCCCCTGACTCTCAGTCTGAAGAAGAGTCTCGACCCAAAACGTCAGCATTTTATGTCTATCTCTGGTGTCCACCAGCATCTGCAGTTTCTTCCCACACATGGACCATTTGGCCCACAATGTCCATGAGGTCAATTCTAATCAGCCTGCACCTGATCAACAACCTTGCATTCCCTACATATCCGTGCGCCTATCCAAAAGCCTCTTAAATGCTGCTATCGTATCTGCCTCGACCACCACCGCTGGCAGCGTGATCCAGCCCCCCACCACCCTCTGTGACTTCACCTGAGGAGTATGGTTCTGGTGCCAAGGAGGGCCTTCTAAGTTGTAGAGGAGGAAAGGGCGGCACGGTGGCCCAGCGGTAGAGTTGCTGCCTTACAGCGAATGCAGCGCCGGAGACTCGGGTTCGATCCTGACTACGGGCGCCGTCTGTACGGAGTTTGTACGTTCTCCCCGTGACCTGCGTGGGTTTTCTCCGAGATCTTCGGTTTCCTCCCACACTCCAAAGACGTACAGGTATGTAGGTTAATAGACTGGGTAAATGTAAAAATTGGTCCCTAGTGTGTGTAGGATAGTGTTAATGCGCGGGGATCGCTGGGCGGCGCGGACCCGGTGGGCCGAAGGGCCTGTTTCCGCGCTGTATCTCTAAATCTAAAATCTAAGGATGGGGGTTTAAGAGTTAGTGTGTGCAGATTGCATGCTGTGTGTGATGAGCCTGCTTTACTTACTTAGAATTGCCAGCTAAAGAATAACAGGTTGTTTTGCAGAACTGCAGAGGGTGTTGTGATGAAAGGAACGAGGCCCCGATACCAAGTAGTGTTGCAAAGAACAACAAGTCTGTTCCAGACAATAAGAACCGGTGCAGAAACGTGCTGGTTGTGTGATTAGCTGGAACCGCGACTATTCATTTTTAAAAAAAATTTAGAGATAGAGCGCAGAAACAGGCCTTTCGGCCCACCGGGTCCGCGCCGCCCAGCGATCCCCGCACACTAACACTATCCTACACCCACTAGGGACAATTTTTACGTTTGCCCAGCCAATTAACCTACAAACCTGTACGTCTTTGGAGTGTGGGAGGAAACCGAAGATCTCGGAGAAAACCCACGCAGGTCACGGGGAGAACGTACAAACTCCGTACAGACGGCGCCCGTAGACGGGATCGAACTTGAGTCTCAGGCGCTGCATTCGCTGTAAGGCAGCAACTCTACCGCTGCGCCACCGTGCTGCCCTATATATATGTATAAATATACTGCCGGTGCACAAAATAATGGAGTGGGTCTGCCGCGAGGAGCTGCAAGTGCGTGACCATACTCGCAGTTACTCTCCCTCTCCCGCCAGCGTATTGAAGCTGTGTCTTTACCATCAGCATCAGTGTCTTTACCATCAGCATCTGTTGTTTCAGAGCACGGGTGGGCTTCAACAAAGTGATAGGAGCAGAATTAGGTCATTCAGCTCATCAAGTCTACTCTGCCATTCAATCAAGGCTGATCAATCTCTCCCACTCAACCCCATTCTCCTGCCTTCTCCCCACAACCTCTGACACCCGTACTAATCAAAAATCTATCTATCTCTGCCTTAAAAATATCCACTGGCTTGGCCTCCACAGCCTTCTGTGGCAAAGAATTCCACAGATTCACCACCCCTCACTAAAGAAATTCCTCCTCATCTGCCTCCGAAAGGAACGTCCTTTTATTCTGAGGCTGTGACCTCTGGTCCTAGACTCTCCCACTAGTGGAAACATCCTCTCCACATCTACTCTATCCAGGCCTTTCACTATTCAGTACGTTTCAATGAGGCCCCCCCCCACTCGTCCTTCTAAACTCCAGCGAGTACAGGCCCAGTGCCGACCAACGGCAATACATTTTTGACCCGTTTCCAGGGACTTTGGACAGATTTGCTCAAGATGGCAGCAAAGCTGAACTCTCTCTGGAACGAGTGTAAGATTTGTGGAGCAGGTCCAAAGGTGGAGGTCTCGGAGGTAACATTAACACGTCACAGCGGCTGCCTGGGAACCCATTAAATGATGCAGTGCTAACTGCACCAAAAATGGAGGCCATGTCAACACTCATGTCACCTTAAGTGGTGGTGTGAATCACAGGAGAAATGATGACCATCGTACCACCTGTAAATGGTTGAAACTTTTAGAATTTGCTCGCCCAGCAAAAACAAATACTTGGCCACGTTGATATCAATTGTGCCCAGGGAATGTGAATTAGTCCGGTTTAGTTCATTATAACCATATAACCATATAACAACTACAGCATGGAAACAGGCCTGTCCGGCCCTACCAGTCCACGCCGACCACTCTCCCTGACCTAGTCTCATCTACCTGCACTCAGACCATAACCCTCTAATCCCCTCTTATCCATATACCTATCCAATTTACTCTTAAATAATAAAATCGAGCACGTGTGCACGTGTACCGAGGTACAGTGAAAAGCTTCTTGTTGCGTGCTGACCAGTCAGCAGAAAGCCAATACATGATTACAATCGATCCATTTAATTATCCGTTAAATTATTTACGTCCTCAGCACACAAGGTGACGCAGCGATCAGAGATGATGCCACGCCACCACGGAGACCCGGGACAGGGCAGCCCAGTGGCGCAGGGGTAGAGCTACAGCTTTACAGCGCCAGAGACCCGGGTTCGATCCTGACTACGGGCGCTGTCTGTACCCTGTTTGTACGCTCTCCCCGTGACTGCGTGGGTTTTCTCCGGGATCTCCGGTTTCCTCCCACGCTCCAAAGACGTACTGGTCTCTCGGTTAATTGGCTTGGTATGAAATGTAAAATTGTCCCTTAGTGTGTGTAGGATGGTGTTGGTGTGCGGGGATCGCTGGTCGGCACGGACCCGGTGGGCCGAAGGGCCTGTTCCCGCGCTGCATCTCTGAACTAAAGTAAACTAAACTAAGGTCACAGCCGTCCGTGCTATCAGAGCTCCACTGGACGTTTGCAGGTTGGAGACGCCAAGGAAGCATGGGCTCTGGGGGGAAGTCTCAGGGGCTGAGACTCGTTGCAATTTGTCTCATTGCCAAGGCCGTCAACACTGTGTAAATCCCACTTGTGCAATTAGCAAACCTGACCCCATTATTTAAAGCATTGCTCTGCACAGAGAACGTACAGGGACAATTCATGGCCTGCTTCCTGCCACATGTTCTCTAAACATCGTTGACAGTGACAAACAAATCACAGTTTGGTCACTTGAGTACCAACCAACTCGGTCTCCCAATCAGGCCTTCAAATGACCGGCCAATGTTCCTAGTTTTGAAGCAGGCACAAACTTTATTTCAGTGGTGAATTCCAAACGCTTCTCTGAGATACCGGACCCCCCTCGGTGTCATTTCAACGTACCTTAGAGAGAAGCATTCTAGTTTTGTGTACACACCATCAATCACCTCCAGGTTACGGTACAGTGTGATTAGATTCACAATCCTGCCACGTTCACTCTCCCCCTCGTGCTCCCCCTCCTTCAACACAAAGCCCCTGCTCCCAGACCTACACTTCCCATGTCCACATCAGCCCTTTGGTTTAGTTTAGTTTAGTTTAGTTTAGATTTAGAGATACAGCGCGGAAACAGGCCCTTTCAGCCCACCGAGTCCGCGCCGACCAGCGATCCCTGCACACTAACACTATCCTATACCCACTAGGGGCAATTTTTTACATTTACCAAGAAAATTAACCTATATTAACCTGCACGTCTTTGGAGTGTGGGAGGAAACCGAAGATCTCGGAGAAAACCCACGCAGGTCACGGGGGGAACGTACAAACTCCATACAGACGGCGCCCGTAGTCGGGATCGAACCCGGGTCTCCGGCGTTGCATTCGCTGTAAGGCGGCAACTCTACCGCTGCGCCACCGTGCCGCCTTACTCCACACATCACTCTTTAGTGATACCGCGCAGAAACATGCCCCTTCGGCACACCGAGTCCGCGCTAACCAGCGAACACACTAGTACACTAGCACTAATCTACTGTACGCACACCAATTAACCTACAAACCTGAACGCCTTTGGAGCGACCCTCGGACTATCTTTGATCGGACTTTGCTGGCTTTACCTTGCACTAAATGTCATTTCCTTAACACGTATCTAAACATACACTGTAAATGGATCGATTGTAATCGTGTATTGTCTTTCTGCTGACTGGTTAGCACGCAACAAAAGCTTTTCACTGTACCTCGGTACACGTGACAATAAACTAAACTGAAACTGAAACTGAAACTGTGGGAAGAAACCGGAGCACCCGGAGAAAACATGAGGACCATGAGTATCAATGGTTCCCTATCTCTCACCAGTGGCAAATACTCACCTTTCTGTTTTGTTCTTCCTGAACTAATTATCTTCATATTTGTCCACAAGCAATCTTACTCTCGCCAGAGTCCCGGGTTCGATCTTGACCCCGGGAGCTGTCTGTACGGAATATGTACGTTCTCCCCGTGACCCACATGGGTTTTCTCTGAGATCTTCGGTTTCCTCCCGCACTCCAAAGACGTACAGGTTCGAAGGTAAATTGGCTTCATTAAAAATTGCAAATTGTCCCCAGTGTGTGTAGAATAGTTTGAGTGTGCGTGGATCGCTGGTCGGCGCGGACTCAGTGGACCGAAGGGCTTGTTTCCGCGCTGTGTCTCTAAACTAAACTAAACTAATCTAAATAACAATTTACAGGGCTCCAGGTTTACAGAGTGTCATTGTTTCAATCGTCACATGGGGAGAAACCACAGGAATTCCGAAATTCTTCCTTGAAACCTTTGCTCACAAAGTTTAGATATTCGATCAAAAATACATAAGGAGGAACTTCGGATGCTGGCTTACATCGAAGATGGACACACTCTCCCCTCCCCCCTCCCCCCACCCCCGCTCTCCCCCTCCTCACCCCACCCTCACTCTCCCCCTCCTCACCCCACCCCCACTCTCCCCCTCTTCACCCCACCCCCACTCTCCCCCTCATCCCCTCGTCCCCCCACCCCCACTCTCCCCCTCCTCACCCCACCCCAACACTCCCCCTCCTCCCCCCATCCCCACTCTCCCCCTCCTCCCCCCCACCCCCACTCTCCCCCTCCTCACCCCACCCCCACTCTCCCCCTCCTCACCCCACCCCCACTCTCCCCCTCCTCCCCCCACCCCCGCTCTCCCCCTCCTCCCCCCCCCCGCTCTCCCCCCCTCACCCCACCCCCACTCTCCCCCTCGTCCCCCCCACCCCCACTCTCCCCCTCCTCCCCCCACCCCCACTCTCCCCCTCCTCACCCCACCCCCACTCTCCCTCTCGTCCCCCCCACCCCCACTCTTCCCCTTGTCCCCCCCACCCCCACTCTCCCCCTCCTCACCCCCACCCTCACTCTCCCCCTCGTCCCCCACCCCCACTCTCCCCCTCCTCACCCCACCCCCACTCTCCCCCTCCTCACCCCACCCCCACTCTCCCCCTCCTCACCCCACCCCCACTCTCCCCCTCCTCACCCCACCCCCACTCTCCCCCTCGTCCCCCCACGCCCACTGCTCCCCTCCTCACTCTCCCCCTCCTCCCCCCACCCCCACTCTCCCCCTCCCCCCCCACCCCCACTCTCCCCCTCCTCACCCCACCCCCACTCTCCCTCTCGTCCCCCCCACCCCCACTCTTCCCCTTGTCCCCCCCACCCCCACTCTCCCCCTCCTCACCCCACCCTCACTCTCCCCCTCGTCCCCCACCCCCACTCTCCCCCTCCTCACCCCACCCCCACTCTCCCCCTCCTCACCCCACCCCCACTCTCCCCCCTCCTCACCCCACCCCCACTCTCCCCCTCCTCACCCCACCCCCACTCTCCCCCTCGTCCCCCCACGCCCACTGCTCCCCTCCTCACTCTCCCCCTCCTCCCCCCACCCCCACTCTCCCCCTCCCCCCCACCCCCACTCTCCCCCTCCTCCCCCCACCCTCACTCTCCCCCTCCTCACCCCACCCCCACTCTCCCCTCCTCACTCTCCCCCTCCTCCCCCTCCTCACCCCACCCCCACTCTCCCCCTCCTCACCCCACCCCCACTCTCCCCCTCCTCACCCCACCCCCACTCTCCCCCTCCTCACCCCACCCCCACTCTCCCCTCCTCACTCTCCCCCTCCTCACCCCACCCCCACTCTCCCCCTCCTCACCCCACCCCCACTCTCCCCTCCTCACTCTCCCCCTCCTCCCCCTCCTCACCCCACCCCCACTCTCCCCCTCCTCACCCCACCCCCACTCTCCCCCTCCTCCCCCCACCCCCACTCTCCCCCTCCTCACCCCACCCCCACTCTCCCTCTCGTCCTCCACCCCCACTCTTCCCCTCCTCACCCCACCCCCACTCTTCCCCTCCTCACCCCACCCCCACTCTCCCCCTCCTCCCCCTCCTCCCCCTCCTCCCCCCCACCCTCACTCTCCCCCTCCTCACCCCACCCCCATTCTCCCTCTCCTCTCCCCACCCCCACTCTCCCCATCCTCCCCCCCACCCCCACTCTCCCCCTCCTCCCCCCACCCCCACTCTCCCCCTCCTCACCCACCCCCACTCTCCCCCTCCTCCCCCCACCCCCACTCTCTCCCCCTCCTCCCCACCCCCACTCTCCCCCTCCTCACCCCACCCCCACTGCTCCCCTACCCCCACCCCCACTCTCCCCCTCGTCCCCCCACCCCCACTGCTCCCCTACCCCCACCGTCCCCTCCACCCACTCGGCCCCCAGGCCCACTCCCCTCTGTGGAGCCGTTGGCTGCTAAACGTAACTCCAGCATTTTCTGTCCCTCTTCAGATCAAAAATATATTTCTCAACCGATCATTAGTATTATTATCGCAGCTGATGTGGACATTGAGGACCAAATCCTGGATTGTAAAATGACTGGAGTCACATAAAACTGCTAAAGAGAAAGATTTAAGAGGCCACACACATTTTTTTATCAGTACCCGCACGGTCCTCGCACAATTTTAAATGCTCAGCACTTAATCAAGCTGTCGTTCTAGGTTTTCGAACTCTAAATCTCTCATGCACATGAAATGCTCATGCTTTGAAATATAAGAATATTTTTTGGCGTTCACTTTTTGACACGAGGGTGGATGTACTGAAGAGAGCTTTGCTTGGCGGAGGCCAAGTCACGGTGTATGTTTAACGTGCTGAGGATTTGCCCCATAACTCACTCCCGACCACCACGCCATGAATGATGAGCTTTTCACACTGGTGAAATAAGGCCATTAATTACCTGCCAACCGATGTCAAATCTTGAATCGGGAAAGGCGGCCCTTTTGTCAGGTTGCATGTTTTTCAAAGGGCCGGCAGCGGTTGGGCTGTGTGTAACGCTAAAATGCCACATTGTTTTCCCCCCGGCGTACAGCACCGAGTGTTGTGGCAGGCCGTGTCAATTGTTTTTAAAATTGATGCCTCGGAGTTTGAAAAGAAAATGCAATTAGCATGACATAATGCAAAATAAATTCCTGCAATCGAAATGATATCGCAACGCGGCGAAAGCATAAAACAATCCACCCGGTAACAAAGCACCGGGTCTGAAAAGAAAAATAAAGCTACCACAAGTAATTAAAGCTAGGTTTTTAACTTTGCACACTCGAAGGTGAAAATTAATACCAGTTCCTCTCCCTCCCCTCTCCTTACTCTCCATCCCTTCATTCTCAGGAAGTGATACCAAAAGTCCCCGATTAACTTTGTATATTTAGTTTAGTTTAGTTTAGTTTAGTTTAGTTTGGAGACACAGCGCGGAAATAGACTCTTGGGTCCACCGAGTTCGCGCCGACCAGCGATCCCCGCACACTAACACAATCCCACACGCACTAGGGACAATTTACTGCACAGTGATACCAAGCCAATTAGCCTACAAAGCTGTATAAGAAAATAACTGCAGATGCTGGTACAAATCGATTTATTCACAAAATGCTGGAGTAACTCAGCAGGTCAGGCAGCATCTCGGGAGAGAAGGAATGGGTGACGTTTCGGGTCGAGACCCTTCTACAAAGCTGTATGTCTTTGGAGTGTGGGAGGAAACCGGAGCACCCGGAGAAAACCCACGCAGGTCATGGGGAGAACGTACAAACTCCGTACACACAAGCACCCGTAGTCAGGATCGAACCCGGGTCTCTGGTGCTGGAAGGCAGCAACTCTACCGCTGCGCCACCGTGCTGCCCAACTTGTTTATATGTAACAAAGAATGCTATCAATGAATGAATACATTTGTTTTAAATTACCGAAACAGGTGTTGAATATCCAAACAGTTTCTGCTCCAGTGAAAATCTGCGCAATAAATTTTATGCATTGAACCAAGGAAATTCCCATACATAGAGTCATAGAGTCATACAACATGCAAACAGGCCCTTGGTCCCAACTTGCCCACACCGACCAACATGCCCCATCTACACTGGTCCCACCTGCCAGCATTTGGCTCATATCCCTCTAAACCTGTCCGATCTGTGTGCCTGTCTAAATGTTTCTTAAACGTTGCGATACTGCCTGCCTCCACTACCTCCTCTGGCAGCTCGTTCCATACACCCACTGCACTTTGTCACACAGTTACCTCACAGGTTCCTATTAAATCTTTTACCCCTTCACCTTGAACCTATGTCATAAGGTCATATGGTCATAAGGGATGGGATAGAAATTAGGCCATTCGGCCCATTAGTGGTTTTGCAGATAGTGAAGATGGTTGTGAATGATTGCAGCAGGATCTGGATCGATTGGCCAGGTGGGCAGACGAATGGTTGATGGAATTTAATACAGAGAAGTGTGTGGTGTTGCATTTTGGAATGTCAAACAAGGGCAGGGCCTACAAAGTAAATGGTAGGCCTCTGGGTAGTGTTGTAGAGCAGAGGGATCTAGGAGTACAGGTGCATGGTTCCTTGAAGGTCGAGTAACAGGTAGATAAGGTGGTCAAAAAGGCTTTTAGCACTTTGGCCTTCATCAGTCAGAGTATTGAGTATAGAAATTGGGAGGTCATGTTGCAGTTGTATAAGACGTTGGTGAGACTGCATCTAGAATATTGTGTGCAGTTCTGGGCACCATGTTATAGGAAAGATATTG